>NW_012130066.1:9079371-9093186 GCF_000143395.1 Atta cephalotes | reverse complement strand
GAGAGAGAGAGAGGACGCCCAAGGACAAAGATATATGCAGAAATCAGGATACTTGGAGCGATACTTGGACCTATGGACTCTGTTCTAAAGCATGTCTTATCATATATTTTTGCTAATAATTTCATTTTTCATTTATAAAATATAAAATTATAATATGATAGTATACATACTCTCTTATTTTTTATCACTAGTATTCAATATACTCGTAGAATTGTGAATTGCCGAAAAATAATTATAAATGGAAATTACAAACAAATTTTTCAAAAAGTCAGTTATCATGTATATCCATTAAAAGATATATTAATTTCAAATTTTGGGTTAGACATCGATAAACATTTGTAGATATCACGACGATTAACAATAAAAAGAAATAGAAACGATACATAGAAAAGATTAGGATAAATTGGACCTATTTGTAGTTTTTGCTTTCTATAAGGTGTAAATACAGTCCGATCATAAAATCAAAGGTGCCGTTGGAAAAATTATTTAATTTTTCCTTCATTTTTGCTTGAGACTATTTTGACCTCACCTGTATTGAACTATAATGGAAAACGTAAAAACGCTTTGGTAAACCTTTTCATTAGGGGACATCTCTTCGAAGACCTTAACTTTGATATAAAGGTCATATTATAAAGGTCAAGATACTGACATTTTCTTATAAATTATAGTTTTCGAAATATATTTACATAAAATTCATTTTCAAAATTTCATTATTTTCTTATGACACTTTGTATATGATGAATAGTGTACATATATATTATATATAGAATCAGTTATTTCAAGGTAATATTTGCATTCTATACTACTATTGACTTTGTTTATCAAATATTAGAAGCGACTCTCCCCCCTCCCTCTCCTGCTTAGAGGCACACGACTTCTACGCGAAGCGTACGTCTCTATGCATTACTATATAAAAACAAAAATTATATAAGAAAATAACGTTTCAGAGAAAATTTTTGTTTTTGTTGAAAAGCAGGAAATCTATTTTAAAACAGAGAATTTCTGTTTTATATAGTATAATAGAAACAAGATGTTATTCTTTTAAACTTCTTTTCTTCTTAATAACTTTCTGACGAATAATGACCGAATAATGACGGCTACAACCTATTGGAGGTTACTCAGGGTACATACAACATATATCAAGATCAAGATCATGAGAGGGGCTCCCCTAATCAGAATATTGACCAATTATATCTAAATACTTTAGAAACTATTATAAGAGACCGCCAATTACTTTATAAGGAAAAGTTGATCAGTACCTTCACCTTTATAATATATATCAAGGTCATCGAAAAAGTATCCCTTAATGTAAAGGTTTACCGAATTTTAAAATATTTTAATGTATTTTTGTTAGTGTTGAATAAAAACGAGCAATTTGACAGTCAAAGATAAAAATTTCATTCAGAAAAGGAAAATTACTGACAGTTTATATTTATTATTAGAATTGAAATCAATAAAACTCAATTAATCTGAGTCTGATGACTCATGACATTTTACTGATTTAAATCCTTGGACCAAATCTGGTCAGCCGATCACCAGTACTACAATCAGATCTATAAGTTATCTGTTATAACAGTATTGTATTGTCTGATTTGGACATGGATCCTTTCGAACTTTGGACACATTTTATAATAAACTGCAAAAATGATTAAAAAATGCTTATTATTTTTTAATTATACATCCTTTAATTATCTTAAATCAATTTCAAATTTTTAACCTTTTAAATAATGATTTATAAGGATCTTCTTTTTTAAAAAAATTTTCGCACGATGGTTGAAAATACATATTTTCGTCTATTCTATGAATGTTATAACAAAGAACTATCAAATGTATATCATATGTTAGTAGTTATATTATAGCAGTTCTAAGCCAGGTCCTCTGAGAGGGGCACGAGGGGTACTCGTAGGTGCGGGAGAAAGGGCAGTGAGGAAAGTCTCCGCTGGTATCGCATAAACATAAGATTCCAGTCGATGAATTACATAAATTACATAATGATACGCGTGATGGGATTTCGCTATGCGTTCCGTATTTTTTTCGTCACCCACCGCCGCCTCCGATGCCCGTCGGCCTTCCCAAAAATGCGTAAGTAACAACTCGCATATGCAGAAAAAAATAGAGCGCGATGATGTCGGAATGCGATATCGAAGAAAGGATGGAAAAAATGAATTAATAAAAATACGAAATTCTTTCTTTTATTATGCAATTTTTACGATACGTTGTTTTTCACTAGCGCGTCGAGGCAAAGAATAGGACGGATAGGGAGTAAAAAAAAAGTACATATAGCAATACAAACAAAAATTTTTTATTCACATCATCTTATTACATTAATTTTTTCTCATTTTTATAAAATTTGTTTAGCGATCGGCAGCGTTTAAATGTGATCAGTGGCTCGGACATCACTAGTGCTTTCTGGAAAAAAGAAAACAAAAAAACTTTTTTTTATTACTATTCACTTTTTCAGCAGAGAATAAAATGCACTAGTCACTCTAAACGCGATCCCTAATGGCTTATATTTTGATAGCATTGATAACGATGATGATAAGGAATACGTTGGCGACTTTGATGCTTTTTCTCCAGGACATTCCCAATATCTCGTTTTTTCCTTCAATGGTGATGGAAATCTGGCGAATCTGTGGAAAACGTAATACAATGACAAGAAATCCTTTGCGTTCGATCGATTTTCGATGTATATATTCTTTTTACTCGATCCATGTTTTATCGATCGTAATCGAAGTTTATGATTGAATGAAAAAAGCTTTATACACTATTTATATACATTGTCAAATCAATGTCGCGACGCGTTAAGAGAAGCACCGATTTCAACTGCTAAACAAAATAACTCTTCTACAGTAAAATGAAAGTGCTACTTCAGTAAAAAATATGAAATCACACTGCGTTACCACAGCCCTTAAATTTCTTTGAAGAATCGATAACTTTTTTTTTGAGAAGAGATTGGTAGCATGTCGCAACGCGTTAAGAGAAGCGTTGATATAGCTGTTTATATAAAATTTTAAATACCAATGCAATATGGAAAATGTGAATTAGAATCACTCGCGATACTGTCTTATTTACTTTTAAAGAAAGTGTAGCCCCATAGACAAAAGGACAAGGAAGACACAAATGAAATATATAATAGGTTATAAGTGTTCAGTTCCACAGTCGGTGTCCTGAAAGATAAACGCATCGGTCTCAATAAGAATAATGAAAAGTATGGCTAATCATCATGTGAACATTTAGAACATAGCCAACGAGTATATTAGAAGTCGAGTATATTAGATTCGGAACAGTTCGCGAATATTAAAGACAAAGATGTGAATATCACTGATACAGTTTTTACGCAATCGAAAAATAAATATACGCGGTGAATAACAGGAAGTCGTTATGATAACGATGAAAAGGAATTGATACGAGCGAATAGGAACAAAATGACGGAACATTGACTTTGAAGAGAGATTTTGGTACAAAGTTTGCGGTTTAATAAAGGAAGTATTATCAGTTAACGAAAAGTGAGAAGAAGATTCAGTATAGCTGCAGATGCATTAAGAATTCTATGAATAGTAAGAAGTGCGTCGAACTGCTGATAATTGACCAATTAATGATGCCATATCGCGAGGAAAATCCTGCTTGAAAACTGTTTCATGACGATTACGATGATTTTACGATTTGCATGCGTAGGTATGAAAAGTACATATGCTCGCCTGGAAACACTGAGTTGATAAAACATTATGACATTCTAGATGTAAAGCGGTGCTGCAACATATGAACGAGTTCTCCGTGTAAGAGTATAACGTGATCTAACGACTGTGAAAAAAAAACATGGAAAATTACGAGCGAATGGAACACGAACTACTGGAGTAGTGCGGCGAGTTTTGCGTAGCTGCAACGATGCATCGAGTGCATCGAGCGACTCGAAGAACTTTATCGCCAAGTGTCCGTGCCTCGTCGTTAGACACAAACAATCTGTGGTGGCGAGGATCGCGTGACTCGCGGGTGCAAAGACAATTAGAACGATATTTCGTACATAAATAGTAGCGAGTACGCGAGTGTCGAGTACGTGAGTGACAACGAAAGATCGTCTGGCAAGAGATCGACGCCGTGTTCGAAAATTGTGTTCTAATCGGTTGAAGCGGCTCAGCTTCTTAAGAATCATAGAATGAAGCGAAGTGCTTCCTGATTTGCGTCGGTCTTTTTTCATAGTTCCCTTGCGGAAGGGAAGACAGCCTGGACATGACCAAATCAATCTAAAATTCGATTCCTGTTGCGTTTCCCCTTCAATGCTCCATGCGTGCTTGGACGTAACAATATAATTGAAATATGAGTGCTGATTTTTTTTTACTTTTTTTTACTAAAGTCAGTGTTACAATAATTATAAATACAACAAATTATTTTTTATTAATTTAAAGGATAAAAGAAGGATCGAAAATAAAAGTTATTTCTAATAGTAAATAATATCATAATATTATCCATATGTAGTCCATTATGTTCTAACCGCAATATTGGATTATTAATAAATCATAATATTATATAAAACATAAATTTATTTTTTTTCTTAAAGTATTTTGATTTTTCCTGTCTCAAAATAACATCCTCTATTCTATATTACTAAATTTAAATGTGCTTGATACATTTTTCATCTCGCTTTTAAAAACAGAATGGCGATTGAATATGATTGATTTATAATCTAAAATATCATTAAAAAATATGATATAAGAAAGTTAAAGTATGCTAATTATTTCAATATGTATAAGGAATATAGATACACCGAGAAAAAATTTATTAAATTTTTATAAATTTTTCTCTGAATAATCCTAGCGAAACATTTACTAAATATAAATGTATATTTATTAGATACAAAAATCATTAATTTAATTCAATTATCATTTTTTTATTTAAATATTTATTTACCGTAAGTAAATATTCCGCTACGACTATTCAAATAAATATTTATTAAAATTTAATAACTGTTTTCTCAATGTTTAATAAATCTTACCGTCATAAATGAAGGTAGAGACAGATTAAATTTTCCAATCGCCGCAATTTTGCATTCTAAGTTATTAGATATTATTAATAATATAAATATACGTTTCAATGATGGTCCTAATTGATACCAGTCTTCATCAAATGCTTTATCTGTTATTTTGGTACTCTATAATTAGTATAAAGTATAAAAAATGAGAAATTGTAATTACAGATTATCTTTTTTACTTAATCTTACCAACATTTGTAATTTATGTATCCCTTCATGGCATGATGGGAGAGATTGACATAGTGTATTCAATTTGGGCAAATTACGACCCTTTTATGAGTCAAAGTAGCGTTTATTGATTCAGATCTGTCAACTGCGAAGAAATAAATGATGATTACTACGATTGATCTCTATGCATCTTCGTCAGATCCCACTATATGTCCTTTTCTCTTTTCGTTTCGAAGCATGGAGCAACATCAATTGTCAAGCAAGTGATTTCGAAAGTTTATTAAAGTATTACGAAATTATTCGAAATAGAACTTCTATTGGAATTATTCAATTATGCCCTCTGATCTCGTCTGGATGGATGAACTATGTAATTGTGGTTCCATGTTCGTGTAACAGAGTTCACAGTTCCCGCTTAACTAAAAATGACGCGCGCATCTCTTTCCATGACCTCCTTGCGTGCCACCGCATTCTCTCTCATTGTTTTTGTTTCTATACGAGTAACAGAGTTCTTTCTTCAATAATTTTTTCCTGTTAATTTCTGAAGATTTAATATGCCAATATATAGGAGAAATCTCGTAATGACTTGCAATCGTTACATAACCTCCTTAAAAGAGAGAGAAGTCTGCACATAGCTTTAGGAGACGTCTATCCTGTCATATCCGGTAGGATTAATAGAAACTTTGTGACTTTTTAGATTTTCTTAAACGTGAGAGGCGCCGGCAGATCTTAGCAGATCCGCGAGTCTACTTTCATTCGAGGACGCAGTGACGTTCTCGGATGAGCCCGCCGAGGCATCCGTTACGCACATTAGGCAAATAGACGGCCCTTTCCGATCATGGCGGCGAACCAGGTACTTTCCATTTGTCAAGATCTGTTTTTTTCTTAAGAAAAATCAGAACAGTAGATATAACAGACTTATGTCTATCACACTTCCTTTTTTCCTGGCAGGTGCCTGTCTACTTCCGTACACTATCCAGACTGACGTCGTCTCTATTGATTCTCCAGTGATGTTAACTCTTGAGAAGAATGGACAGGACGGTGAAATAACGAAACATGATGATTTTACTCTAGAGCTATTCGGTGAGACAAACACAAACACCTGCAGTGTCTTGACCGATCATTCTCAACATCGCCAAGACAGAGGTATGCGTTTCAGGCCTCAAAGATACTTTTAAGAATAATCATCTTGCCAAATACGAGCCAAAAGAAGACCTAGTTTTTTCTTAATCCTCCGAAAGTCAACAAGGAGACCAATGAATACCATTACCAGAAATAATCAGATGCAATCTCAGATCCAATTAGATGCATCATTAAATGCACTCAGCTCGGGGATGTCAGAGCAGGATTAGAATGCGTGCATCTATCATCAGTGGGCAAGATCGCCATCACTAAGATCGCTGAGAGCTTTCACCTATTGACAGATCTACATTTTCACTTTTTTCAAGCGAGACGAACGTTTATTATCCTATCGCTCAATTTTCTAGGAAAATCGGCATAGTATCGGCATAATATCGGCATAGATCGGACACAGTATCAATTAACGATTGTCTATATATTCGGCAATAATTTTGCAGAGGAGATTAATGCGGCACAGATATTGAGAAAGTAGCTCGTAAATTGGCTAAAAAGATGTTGCAATTATCTGGTCAGTCAAAACAACCGGCGATTCAACGTTTCAGACAACTGAACTATCAGCTCCTTCGGAAGCCTCAAAGAAAACAGGTAAACTCCAGAGTTCCTCGTCACAAAACTCGTGCGATCGTCAATCGAGGAAAGGTTTCCATTACTCAAGTTGCAGCAGAAGATCACTGTCCCGATCCACAGGTCGGTCCCGCCGCTAAAAACTGTCACGTTTATTTGCATGTATATTTGATCCTGTTGTATTGACATATTTTATCTAAAAAAGAAATATGATGTATACATCAGGATATCGTAATGTGCGTCTTTGTATGCAATAATTATGCACTTCGCGTATTTTCTCCGTGTCCAAATCCATTTTTAAAATGTCAACATTATGTGAACTATTTATATGTAAAAATGAAAATAAGCGAAACAACCTCCAATGGCCTTGATATTATCTAAGTCATAATTCTAAACAATATTCAAGAAGTTTTAGTCATTGTTTGAACACTTTGTGTCGGCAATGTTAATGCCGATGATACTTACGTAACTTTCAAGTATTATAACTAAAAAAGTACTTTATGAAAAAATATTTTATTATAGTGTTTTGGAAAGCTCTCTAAGTATGTTATTAAAATATGCAATAAAAAATGAGGTGTTCCATTTAAAAAATTTAATATGATCTTGATCTAACCTTAACGACATTACCTAAGCTCAAACTGATAATATCAGTAAATAAATCTTTTTGACCTCTGCAATTTTTATTCGGGTCATTTTCCTTGTAAGTGTGTGTTTTTGGATTCTGTCTTTTTGAATACCCTATGTATACTTTCAGAGTCGTAAATTCTTTTGAATTCTTAATTCTGATTCGCTAATTCTTGCGGTATGTCTTATGGTTACTGTTAGGGCCTGAGCACAGTACAGGAATTAGATATTAAGATTTCAACCTATCAGAAATTGATTACATTGGGTTTCTGATAGATTGAAATCTTAATATCTAGAATTCCTGTTCCTCTATTGTGCGCAGGTCTTAAACACAATGGAAAGGAATCAGCAATAGAGACAGGGAATAAGAAATTTCAACTTATCAGAAACCATAATATACTGAAGCGCACTTTTTTTATATTAAACTATAGAAAACTGCAGCCGGATAGAAAAAAGGAAGACAATACGGATATATGTCTTTTAAACTCTTTCTCACATTGTAATATCTCAACTGAAAACATAATTCACCGGATCATGTGATTAGATTATAGTTTGTGTCACTAAGAGTGGAAAAGTAAATGATACAAAGAACGCTAATAGTACTTCCCGAACGCAGCATCTATGTTACACGCTACGTTACACGCACCGATAAAACTGTTAAAAAAAATCGGTGTTAGATGTCATGTAAACGTCCTTAATACCGATATTATTAAAACCATTTTAGTAAAAACTTAATAACTCCATATCTCTTCAGAAAGAGGTTTGGCGTTATTAAACCGTTTTAAGAAAGTGTAAACAGTCTTCAATCGGTTTTACGTATAAAAATTCGGTGTTGCCAACTTTAGACATTTTATAAAGTTAAGAAATGACATTTCTTCATACATTTCTTCTCCGTATCATAATGCAGCATCCATTTTTGTAAATTCGATAACTTCAAAACTTATTTACCTCTTCTATTTATCAAGAAATATTTTATACAATAAGCAGTTCCAAATCTTTTATGTTTTATGTTGGCAATATCATTCGGGTTTTATAAAGCTACTTTATGTTCGGTGGGAGTAAAATATGATCATGATAAAAACTGACACCAACACTGGTTTTAACTAAAACGGTTTTACTAATACGTGTAAATGTAGTCTATGTTTTTATATTAATAGAACAACATGAGTCAATCAGCGAATTCCTGACAAAGAAAGCAGTTTATCTATATGTGAGTGTCTCTGTTTAGGAATTGGGACACCCTCACTCCTTGATGATTCGCTCCAGTATGTTAGAGCTCACTGATCTCTGTTATGCAGAATAAAAGAAACAAGGAAATAGAAAATAAGAAGAATTTCAACCTATGAGAAATTACCTACTGTGAAATAGTTTCTGATAGGTTGATATTTTTATTCTCTGTTCCTTATTCTTTTTATTCTGTGCAGCCCCTTACACGCACGGTAAAACCGTTTTAGTAAAAACCATTTTTATAAAACTGGCCAATCAGTCATTTCATTCTGCCGAGGAATAGCTATGATTAGCCAGTTTCATAAAAACTGTCTGATTACGTGTAAACGTAGTCTCTAATTCTAGTATACACGGTTGAATTAGTGTACACTTTTAAGTCCGTAAATCCAATAAGAGTACTAAGCCTTAAGCCTTAAGAAATTGATCAATTACAGTTGAATATGAGAAAGATAATCAACTATGATTGATCAATTCCTTAAATCTTACTACTCTATTATGTTTATGGGATAAAATGAGATAGACATATGTTTAAAATAAAAACTGACTATGAATACCGGTTTTGAGGGATAGAATAGATGTCTATGGGTTTCTTTCTCACTTTTGAGAAAGAAAGTTCTAGTGCAATCTAATGCAGAAACAGAAAACACTTCATCACTTGATTGGGTATGTATATCCATAGTCATCCCTCAGAAATGTTCACATACTAGGACCGGTATTCATAGTCAGTTCTTATGTTAAACATATGCCTATCTCATTTTATCCCCCAAACATAATAGAATAGCTTTAAGATTTAAAGAATTGACCAATCATAGTCGATTATTTTTCTCATATTCGATGTGATTGATCAATTTCTTAAAGCTTAAGGCTTAGTACTCTATTGGATTTATATAGAAAGGTGGTCACTTCTTAGTTGATTTGTTTTCTGTTCCTGCACCAGAACTTTTTCTCACTTTCGACAAATATCAAACATGAAAAGTAGTCTTTCTACATAAATGCTTACAGTCCATGCATAATAATCCAATCCATGCACATTAATTGTGAATGGAGTGTGAACATAAAGTTGCAAACACATGAAATGCATAACACTGCATAAAGAACATAAGATCGCTAGACCAATGAACACCTTATGTAAATCAACATGGCAACTTTATACTGGATGCTCACTGGTTCAATAGCTATATGTTATGCTTATGCTCTATTATGCATTTTATGTGGAACGCCGGAATCAAACTATGCATTGAAATTGAGATTAAAGATTAGAGATTGAAATTTCACCAATGAGGAAGAACGAAGAAGTTTTGGTTCCTTTTGTTCTGATTGGTAAAATTTCAATCTTTCAATCCTTAATCTCATTCTTCAATGCGTAGTCTGATTCCGGCCTAAAGCTTATTATACATAAAATGCATAACAATACATAAACATAACTATTATTTATTCTTTTTTCCTCTTTTCTTTATTTATTTTGAGTTATGTAAATCGTAAAGTAATGCTTTTCCGTTATTCTCTGTTGGGACGACAGATAGTCAGAGATGGCCAAATGTAGCGCGCGTTCTAATGAATAAGAGAGAGCGAGTTGGCAGCACTGCGGCGTCAATCAGTCTAGAGAGACTGTCGACGAAGGATTGTATTCGTGCGACTTAGAATAAACTGGCATTTATCTCCCACATCGTGTGATCTTTATTTCCATCACATACTAAACTCAAATAGAAGATCATTATTTCCTACAATGTAGTTTGCTTCTGCATACATAAAACCATTTGACTAATGAGCATTTTATGTAAATCAGTGGCAACTTTATACTGAATGCTCATTGGTTCAATAGTTTTTATGTTATGCCACAATATAATTATATACAGTAGCGATAATAGATATCGGCTCCTTTAATGTTGGCTCCTTTAATGATTACTGTCAGCCATGTTGAAGGTTGACCGTGTTACGGACTGAACTAATCAAGAGAATTGTAGTAGTTATACTATGACATTGTAATATTTCTCATATAATGTTATCCAATGCTATGACAGCTGCCTTATTCTTGGAATTACCACGTATATGCAGAATAAAATTCTCCCTACCCTCGTTTTCTGCTACTATCGCTACTGTATGTAATTATATGGTGCTTCGATCTGTTATGCATTTCATGTGCAATAGGCTTTAATATAAAAAGTTAGTCAGTTCTTAAGTTAGTGTGAAAATTTCCGAGAGACAGAATCGATGGCTGCATTCAGACGACCGATCATTGAGCTCAGTGAGCTCTTGTACCTGTTTGGTATATAATTTTAGATTTAATGAAATATGCAAGAGCTCGTTGGCCTAGTTTACATTGTGCCTGATATGCATATCAGATATTATATTCATACTAAATTCGTACTAAACATTTAGGTCCATATTCAGAACGCGCTTTTATCGATAAAATCGCACTTTTATCTATGAAATTCTATAGCATACATGATGTAAACTATAGCACGCTAATATCCTTGTAAGTGCATTCTGATACAAGCCTTAGTACGCACGATGCAAACGCTCAGATTATTTTGGTATCAGCGTATCAAACAGAAAAATCGTACTACTGATACGCATACTAAAATGATACAAATGATGTAAATGCATGAAACACAATTTAGAAGGAATCGAGAGCTGCATTCCATTGTATGCATAAACCGTCATGCTATCCCATAGTGTACATCAAATTTAATACGCGTACCAATAACATCGTATAACTACATACAGCGAAAATAACAGAAAACGAGAGTACAAGTTTTGTTCTGCGCATGGCTGTAAAATCGAAAGTATGATAGCATTAGATACCATTAAAAAAACGATAACGAAAACGATAGCGAAAAACTAACGTTACTACAACGTTTCTTGATTGATTCAGTTGCAAAATCAACATGGCTGACAATGATCACTGACATTAAAGGAGCCGACAGCTGTCGCTATTATGTAGTTATATTGTGGCATAAGCATAACATAAAACCAATGGACCAATGAGCATTCAGCATAAAGTTGCCATATTGATTTACATTAAATGCTCATTGGTCAAGTTTTATGTTATGTTCATGCACTGTTATGCATTTTATGTGCATTAGGTTTTAAGCTTATCCTATGAAATGCATAACAGAGAATAACATAAAACTGTTGGGCAACTAATGAACATCTAACATACAGTTGCTATGTTGATTTACATAAGATGCTCATTGGTCTAGCAGTCTTATATTATGTTCACTGCACTATTATGCATTTCATGTATTTGAGACATTATGCTCACACAATTAATGTACATGGATTGAATTATTGTGCATGGACTATGAGCATTTATGTAGAAAGGTGGTCATTTCTCAGTTGGTTTGTTTTCTGTTTCTGCATTAGAATTTTCTTTCTCGCTTTCGATAAATATTAAACATGCCTATCTTTAAGTTCCAAGAATATATATAAACATACACTATAGTTCAACTATAAAAAACTGATCTAGGCCGGTATTCATTCTTATTTTTAAGATCTTAAGTATAGCTTTAAGATATCATGAACTAAGAACATATCATGAACAGAGGGCCACATTCGTCTTAAGGTATTACTTAAGAGAGTTTTGAAATAAGAATTGAATACGAATACCGATCCTAGTATGTGAACATTTCTGAGGGATAGAATTGATGACTATGGATGTACTGTACATACTCAATCAAGTGATCTGGTTCCTGTTTATGCACTAGACTGCACTAGAATTTTCTTTCTTGGTTTTGAGAAAGGAAATTCTAATGCAGTCTAGTGCTGAAACAGAAAACAGATAACTTGATTGGGTATTAACATCCATAGTCATCAATTCTATCTCTCCAGAAATGTTCACATATGAGGACCGATATTCATTGTTACTGCAAACATGTGCCTATTTCATTTTACTCCGCAAATGCAATAGAGTAATAAGCATTTAGACTTAAAAAATTGACCAATCATAGTCGATTATTTTTCTCACATTCGATTGTGATTCATCAATTTCTTAAAGCTTAAGACTTATTACTCTATCGTTGCTGACTCTCATTAGCTTACTATATTTATCTTTTTGTATTGCTTAATATCTACAATAATTTCTGTTTCTCTATTGTGCTTAGGCCCTAACAGTGATTATAAGACATATCGTAAAAATTAACCAATCAAAATTGAGAGTTCAAAAGAAATCACAACTCAAAGTATACACAGGATATTTAAAAAGATTGGGATCTCTCCAAAAGTACACACTTTCAAGGAAAGCGACCCCAATAAAAGTTGCAAAAGTCAAAAGGATCTAATTACTGATATTATCAGTTTGACCTTAGATGATCAAAGTCATCAAGGTCATATTAATTTTTTTTAATGGAACCTCGTTTTTCCCCCATTGCATATTCTAGTAGCATACATAGAGATTTTCAAAACACTATAATAAAATATTTTTTCATAAAGTACTTTTTTAGTTATACTTGAAAGTTACAGTCGGCATTAACATTGTCTAAAGTGCTTAAACAATGGCTAAACCTCTTGAATATTGTTTAGAATTATGACTTGGATAATATTTGTCAAGATCAAGGCTATTAGAGCTTGTTTCACTTATTTTCATTTCTACATAAAAATTATTCACAAAACGACATTCTAAAAATGGACACTCAGACAACCCACAAAACGCATAGTTCTGATATTTTATTATTCAATGAATAACAAAGAAAATGATGCATCATGCATAACACACCTTGTATTGCAACTAAAAGTTGATTATTTGATGATAAGAAAAAAGATGATAAGATTTGATAATAAGAAAATAGTCCATACAAATCAATACACAAAGATATATACAATATTATAAAAATACAATTATTATAAAAAATTAGAAAATTATACAAATCATACAATATTTTAATTTATATATTCTGAATTTTTAGAATAATTTCTGTATCATTTTATAACTGTTTAGAAAATATCTAACATTTTTTTTATGCTAATCTTACTATTTCCGAATTTACATATGTATATGAAAAATTCTATAAAAAGTATAGATATTTTTGAGTATATATATATATATATATATATATATATATATATATATA
>NW_012130066.1:9071099-9078164 GCF_000143395.1 Atta cephalotes | reverse complement strand
AAAAAAGGTATTTATTTTGAATATAATAAGATCGTCTTTTAAATATAATAAAGATGTTAAATTCGAGTAAAAGATTATTTATTATTGGTTTAAATTATTATTAATGTAAAAATTGTTATTATTAATACTGAAGACAAATATAGGTAAAAAACATAAAATATAAAAAATATAGAAAACGTTACTTTTTACTACAGCAATATCTCAGTACACAAATAGTCTGCTCTTTAAATCTGAATCAGTGGATAATCACTGATTCAGTGCTAAATATGCCATTGTTAATTAATGGTATCCCTAATCTATAGCAATCCTTGCTTCAGTATACATATAAGTGTAATAGTGCATTCAACATATATAGTATTGTAAGATTTACAATGTGATTAGAATGTGACTAGAACATGCATCGGTATTTTATCTATATAATGCTCAAACTTCTTTTCTTTTATAATTGAGTTTCACTGATTATCCAGTGCCAAATGTATTAATATGATAATAATTCAGTAGTGATAGTTAAGTATGCCACTTCAGTAGATTATTCATTGATTCAGATTTAGAGAGTGTATTTATCACACATAGATTGTAGACATGACGGACATTCTTTCCTTTTCGTTTCTTTTACTCTTACTTGAAGGACACAACATCTATCTACATCTTGTTTATTTTTGCAATTTAATGTAAAAATATAAATCGTAAACTTTTTAACCAAAACGATGCGTTGGTCACATTTATTGACATTTTGACCCGAAGAGAAAAAATACTTTTTATGCGAATGACTGCTAAACAATCCGATTAAAAAGCTAAACATCTCGATCGATAACTGAAACTTCAAAACTCCAGTAGGCAAATAAAACGCTCTTCCGAAGGCAGGATTTAGCGAAAGATGATGTTCAGGTCATTTTGACTCAGAAGGATCATGAAGGGATATATACAGGATATCCCGAAAGTTTTTTTGCTAATCGCTTTTGTGTAGATAGAGCGGACTAAACTAACAAGTCGAAAAATCTATCATTTTGCAATGCTCGCAATAGTTAACGAGATACTGATTATTAAAGGTAATCGAATAAGTGCGCCGTTCTCAAAGCATACGACAGGCGAACCTCCATGTCTTGACTTGACCAGCGCACCTGCCAAGCTATTTTCACTCTCCGCGGCCGCCGTGCCGAGCCATCAATGGGCGTACGCTTTGGCATTTGGGAATGGACGTTTATTCGACTATCTTTAACGATCAGTATCTTGTTAACTATTGCGAGCATTGCAAAATGGTAGAGAACTTTTTGACTCAGTTTAGTCCGCTCTATTTACACAAAAGCGATTGGCAAAAACTTTCAGGACACCTTGTATAATTATTATTATTATTTAATTATAATATAATTATAATATTATAATTACAATATTATAAATAAATAAAATTGTTGTATTTTCTTTTTATTAGGTGTACAACTTTGCTTCCACCGTTTTTTTTCCGAAATTCGAGGCTTTATTGTAAAAAACTGGTTATACATTTAGGATTCAAAGTATTGTCCATCGCTGGCCACTACTTTCTCCCATCTTTCGAGTAGCGTACGAATCCCGCGTCGAAAAAACTGGTCATCTTTTGAGGCTATCCACGAATCGATCCAATTTTTTACTTCTTCATAAGACCGGAAGTGCTGGTCAGCCAGGCCGTGTGCCATTGCTCGAAACAAGTGATAGTCAGAGGGAAACGTCTGGAGAATACGGCGGGTGGAGTAGGACTTCCCATTTCAACGTTTCCAAGTATGTCTTGATCACTTTCGCAACATGGGGTCGAGCATTGTCATATTGCAAAATCACTTTATCGTGTCTCTCGTTGTATTGCGGCCGTTTGTCTTTCAATGCTCGGCTCAAACGCATCAATTGCGTTCGATACCGATCGCCTGTGATTGTTAGTCGGTTTTAACAGTTCATAATACACTACGCCGAGCTGGTCTTACCAAATACAGAGCATGACCTTGGATGTCAAAATCACCGTTCTTGAAGCGTTGAAACCACTCACGACACGTTCTTTCACTAATAACGGCCTCACCATAAGTATTTGAGAGCATTCGATGAGCCTCAGCCGCAGATTTCTTCATATTGAAGCAAAAAATTAAAACCTCCCGCAAATGACGAGAATTTGGCTCGTAAACTGACATTTTCAATCGAGAATAACTTTATGATGCAGACACAAATCGACTAATGTTTCTGTAGGGTTATGTTGACAGATGCCCAAGTTTATTGTATGACGTCTATGATCTATTTATTTCGACCACCACTTACCGCTAAAGCCATTTATAGGAAAACGGCGGAAGCAAAGTTGTACACCTAATAGATTAAAATAATTTCATAAATTTCTGTAATAATAAGAAGTACATGGCAAATTATGTGACGCTTGAAATAATGCTTACAAAATTTGATAATATAACATTTCTCTAATCATTAATTACTTAATGACAATAAATAATTTATCATGAAGTAATAAATCTTACTGCGTCTGAAAGTGTTTGTACGGAAGAACATAACACAAAGAATTGCGTTAATGTACTGATTTCAAATATAATGACCGAAATTCCTTCTGTAATATTCATTAATGGTATCTGAAAATACATAAAGCACTTCTTAGAAAGTGACAACTAGAAGAAATATCTTTTGAAAAAAACTATTTCTCTTTTCTCATTTGACAAGTAAAAATATTTCTCTTTTCTCATTTTCTAACTTAAGTGTTTTATAAATTAATTAAAAACCTATTTTTAATTTATGTAATATAAATAAAAATGATTTTAAGAACTTTAATTTTGTATATTAAAAATTCATTAATTTCTTAAAATGAATTATCTGCTAAGTTAACACATATAACAATAAATGAATAATTAACATCAATTAGAATTAATAAAATTATTTTTTCTTTCAAATTAATAACGTCATTATTACTCACTGTGCTGAATATGATACCTATAAACCGTAATACATTATTGATATACAGTAGACTGAAGTTCACAGATAGAAGTTTCTTTAATATAAATGATATGCTATAACGCAACACAGAATGTACAAAATATCATAAATAGTAAATCGCGTATTATCTTAAACAAAAAAGCTAATATTCTCTATTAAAAATTATTGTTAAAAACGTCCGTATAAGAAATAAAGTAATTGTTCATTTTGAGAGAGGCCTCTCCGATAATCTTGACAACATATGTCAAAGTCAAAGTAATCGGATAGGCCTCCCTAAAGTAAATATTTATAAGAAATAATAAAATTTATAGTATATACCGGATGTTCAAAATAAAACGTTATAAGTTTTTATCTAGGAAACGCGGCATTATTGAAAAAAATTATTCAGACAAAAATTGTAGGATTCAAAAAATCTCTCTATTTACTGCTCTTATCAGTTTGACTTTGAGTGGCACCACCAAGGTCAGGTCAAGGTCACGTCGATTTTTTATTACTTTTGATTCAAAAGTCTAATAACCGACTTTCTAAAATACTATAATAAAGTTATTTTTTCATTAAGCACTTTTTGACTTATGATGCTTGAAAGTTGCAGTACCGCCGGCCTTATTATCTTAATTCAAAAAGTACTTAATGATAAAATATTTTCTTATAGCGTTTTGACATCAACTATTAGATTCTGGAAACAAAAGTAGAATGTTCCATTTAAAAAAATTGATATTGACCTTGATCTGACCTTGGCGACGCCCAAAATCAAATTAATAAGACCAGTAAATAGATCTTTTTGAACCCTACAACTTTTGTTTAAACAATTTTTCTCAATAATGCAGTGTTTCCGAAATAAAAATTTGTAACGCTTTATTATGAACACCTGGATTTACATATTATTTTTTGTACATATAAAATAATAAAAATATTATTCTTTCTTCTATCATCAATGATCCATTAAGAAAAGAGAAAGAATAATTTCAATAAAGATCAAATGCATTTTTTTAAATTCAATATTTATTACGATGATCGTATATTATACGTACTTTAAGACAATTTCTGATGCAGACATAATTTTCATAGCTCTCTCTCTGTCCGTCTATTTTCCATAGGATAATGTTCTTTTCGAGATTCGTTGTAGATTTGTAGAATCCCGAAACAATATTGCAAGCTTTGTTGCAGTGTATCTATATTGTGCCGTTACATTAATACCAAATGCATCATATACACATCCATGCCGAATTTCTTAAGAAATAAATAAATAGTGCCAACTATTTTGAAAATAGTCGAAGAAATCATAGCACTACTGGAGAATGGTTCGCTGCTAAAAGTAGCTGGCAAATTGCAATTTACATAGAAAAAGATGAATTTTTCGAAAATCAATACAATTGGCTGCTTGGCGTGATATATTATAATAGATATCACGCTAATCACTCCATATATTATGAATGGCACTATTATGGGCTTTATTGCTGATTTTACGATATCCTTCATAATTTCGTCTGTATTTTGCAAGATAGTGTTCATCTTCTGAATCATTTCCTCCATCAGTTTCTTGCGTGAATAAAGACGTGTAAGCATGAAAAATGCCTCTACTGTGAGCAGAATGGTGTGAGTACTACCTTTCAGACCATTCTCCTTTGATTCCAAAAATCAATGCGATTGTATGAGTTAATTGTATTAGCCATATGGCAGTACTATAAGTACGCCAGATTACTGAAAATCGCGAAT
Organism: Atta cephalotes; assembly: GCF_000143395.1. NCBI lineage: Eukaryota > Metazoa > Arthropoda > Insecta > Hymenoptera > Formicidae > Atta > Atta cephalotes. The sequence goes on along the minus strand of NW_012130066.1, from coordinate 9,073,499 downwards.
TATCAGATGCCATCGGTAATAAATTCCCCGAGAGCATGTTCATTCGACTGTTTAATAGATTCACATTTTCGAAATTCATTCTTTTCGTATCATATATATATTTGTAAATCGGAAATATCTTGATGAAATGAAGTGGTTGCAAAGATTTGAAACTTCAATTGTTTGTACTTTCAATAGTATCTACACGTGATGCTATGGTTTTATCCTTTATAAGTAAAAATGAGTGAGTTTTCCTTTATTCCAAAATTATATTTAACTCTACATTAAGGAATTCATCATTCCCTTTATTTTTTTCTGTTTATTAATAATACATTATAAGTAGTCGGCTATAAGAATGATTTTCCTTTCATTCTGTTTTCTTCGTTCATTCTATTTCTCTATTATGTTTGCCCTGTAATCATTGTGTAGATACATCAAATATTAAATATTATTAAACCATATCTTTGACAAAGATAATGATTTTGTGAGGTTCTGGCATTCTAGTATAATAGAAACATGTAGAACCTAAAGATCATCAATATGTGAGGTTTTATTTTGTGATACTGTATATCAAAAGTGAATAATTATTATATTCCTTATAATTAACTCTCAACATCACACATCAATTATCTTATATCGTCTATTCTCTCTAGGATCTAGGACACTGTTAATAATATCGTTGATCGAAATATAGAGTAACATGGGGAATTGCAAACATGGGATAAACACGAACAATGCTATTGTATATTAGAATACAATGATAAATTGCCATTTTTCGCATCTGGTAATAGCTTGATACACTCAGCTTAGATATAATATCATAAAAATAGCGTGATCAGATAGAGTATATACGTTATCTAAGATAAATATTATTACTTGTTTTCATTGTTTTTATATAGGATAGAGTAAGAGAACTGAGAATACCTAAAGGAAAAGTTAAATATAACCGATGATTTATTAAGTGTAAGAGACATCCAATATTAGCTTAAATACAATACAATAATAATACAATAACAATAATTAACACTTACTCTCAATATCAACATAATTTAAAAAGAAATTAAAACTTGATTTGACATTGTTTTGTGTGATTGCAAGAAACTGTAGATTACATGAATTTCATTTTTTGTTTAAATAGTTTATATTGATAATTTGTTTTATATTGATTTAACATATTGATATTATATTATAAACTGCATATATGCGAATATATGAATGTTAACTATGCAGTTTAAAATCAAATAACTGGATTATCCTTCGAAAAAAAGACTTTAAGGTAAAAATGTAGATTAAGGAAGCCCCCTTCAAAAACCTTGATCTTTTCTTGTGGAAAAGCCCCCTTCAAGAATCTTGATCTTTTCTTGTGGAAAAATGTATCCGAATTCATCCTAAATGTCTTCGAAAATTGTTTAAATGCACAAATTCGATTAAATAGTTACAAATAAAATGAGATATTTTCCTTCAAATTTCTGTAACACTGTTTGAATTTGTTAGAATTTGTCATTTTTTTATATCTTTCGGATTTTGATAAATTTTTTTTTATCATTAACATATATTATTAATATAAGGCTATGACTTCGATTTCCAATAGATTTTATCCGTTAGGTATTATTTGTAAAAAAGTTATAAACAAAGAAGTTTAAGAAATAATGTCTCATATTTTTGCTATGTACAATTTAATACTACTATACCTCTATTATTATATCTCTTTCTATTTATAGCACAGTATGATAAAAATCGATTTTCTTCCTCCCATGAAAAGATCAAAGAAATTCTGAAAGTAGATGGAAAAAAATATCCGTTTCGGCGTTTTACCAGATTAAGTCGGTAACGTTTTTTAAGTATCAAATATCTTTTTATAATACTAATACTTTTTATAACACAAGTTTCTTCCCATGAAAAGAGATTTTGAAAGTAAATGTTAGGAAAGCATACCCTTCCCTCGGTACTGATTTACTTCGACATGTCGCTAAACAAAAATTTTCTGGACAATAAAAAACCTGACAATTACAAAAAAATTGTTGTTAAAAATGATTTCGGCTTTTCATGCAATTAAAATTAATATGTCACTCAATACATTTTCTTCACAATAATTTGGATTTTTTTCCACCAAATTTGAGTGAATTCAGTGATGAACATAGTGAATGCTTTCACCAAACATTGCAATCATTGAGAAACGCTTCAAAGGAAAAAACATATGCTTGATGAATATTGTTGGTCTATTATTCGATACAAAACCAGAATCATACAAACGACCAAGATTCTTACAATAATTATAATTATATTATAATTGTATTATTATTATCATTCAAAAATTTGAAAATATATGAAAAAAAATAATTCTCAGTTGTTTTTTTTGTATTCGGATTTATCGCATAATTTTACATGCACATACACACACACACACACACACACACACAC
>NW_012130066.1:9067882-9071041 GCF_000143395.1 Atta cephalotes | reverse complement strand
CACATACACACACACACACACACACACACACACACACAAAGCATCAATTTATTTTAAAAAATTATTATATAATTTAAAATAATTGTAAAAAGCCAATATGAAGCAAATATGATAAATGCCATAAAAAATATTAACGACTAGATCTGGTAAAACGCCGAGATATGGGTATTTTTTTTATATCGACTTTCAGAATCTCTTTGATTTTTGGGAGGAAAATATGTGTAATGCATAATAATTTTCCATGAGAAGCGAGGGCCACTCCACTTCCTCCTTGCTGAGAGACGCAACAACTTTCCACGCGAAGCTCTAAGCAGAGGAGCAGGCGAGATCTTAACCTTGCTTCACGTGAAAAATCGTGCAATCCTTTATAGAGAGGGGAAAGGGGGCAGATGATCTCCTTTCGCGTAGGAAAATGTATGTACGAAGACTCCCAAAAATATAATCTAACCTAACCCAACTAATATTTTAGTATATTGGAAAATCACCCAACTAAAATATGGGTTGGGTTATGAATTAACTATATTTATGAATCAATACCCTCCGCAGAGGGAGGAGCGACACATATTGCCTTCACGCATACACTTTATAACGCGAAATAAGAATTATCCTACCTTCTTTCCTTCCTAAAGGTGAACTTTGCTTCACGCGGAAAGTCGTACGCCCTTAGACAGGGGGGGGGGGGGAGGTGGGGTGAAACTCGCTTCACGTAAACAGCCATTATATATATGTAAGGAAGGGAGTGCGTTAGCCCTCCTTTTCTCGAAAATTACAATTTTGCCAATTGTTTCAGATTGTTCTCAATTTATTTTACATTCTAAAGCAATATTATCTTATTCTGAACGGTTCTCCAAAACGAAAAAATTTTTTTTGCTAGCCCCATTTTTGAAAAATCAAAAACTTCTTCTCGCTACAGATTGTTCTAATTGTTCCAAACATTGTTCCAAAAAGACAATTCCGACCGACAAGACCAAAATGTTTTTTCGACTATTCGACATATCAAGAGGCATGGGAACATTCTAGATAATATATAATTTTTAATAAATTGTAATAATCATATACTTTCCCCATTAAGAATATTATAAATCATGTCAAAATATGGTAGTTAACGAGAATTGTTTATGATTTTTCAAGCATAGCAGGAAAATTAAACTTTTTTTGCGTTTCGGAGGCAAAATTGTCATAAAAGATTTGTTTGTGAGAAGTTATTCGAAGTGACATATTATACAGCATTGAAAGTCCTGACCGTCAACGGACTGAGAAGACTTTAAGGATTCAAAAAGCTGATAAAAAATGCGGTTTTTCAAAAATATCTCAGAAAGATTTTATTTTATCGAAATAAAGATCATTATCAAAAAGAAAGCTGATAAAATTAGAAATTATTTCATTTTCTTTTTAATATCCTACAATTAATATTTTCTATGATAGAATTTTTTAAAGAATATTGTATTTTTTGATCATTTCGAGGATGAAGCGATTTATCACACTTTTTTAAATATCTCTGGCTACTTTTACGTACATACTTCTTATGAAAATTGTAGGGATTACTGAATTCCCTACAAAAGTGTTTTTTACTCATCCGACCAATAGTAATTTGCGAGATACGATTTTTAAAATGTTTCTTTTTATTTTTAAATTAAATTTTTTCTTTAAAATTTTATGTAAATATCTCGAATTTGGCTACTCCTGTAAAAAGTATAATACTTATTATCAAATCAAAAGATTTTTAAATTTCCTACAAATTTTTTATCGAACCTCGTACTACGATTAAATAAAAAAAAAAGTTATCGAGATATAAATAATTTTATCAAATTGTACATTTTAAATTAAATAACTTGCTTGTGACTTATCATATGTGAAAAATATATGTAAACAGTAAATTTCTTAAAACTTATGAAATTAGCTTGAAAATGTTTTTCTTTTTAACTTTGTATGATTAATAATTCCTGAGATATGGTATGGTGAGTTTCAAAGATATGGAATCCTTAATTTACGTTAAAATATGAGTTTATTTATCAATGCAGGTACCTAATCGAATTAGAAAAAATAATATTCGTATTTTTCTCAAAGATTACATGTATTTATATATGATCTTAATTGCCCACTTTCCAAAATTTATTTTTAGAAAAACAGCTTCGAGAAGAAGAAAATTGCCTTTTTTCAACATTTCTAAAAAACGTGTTCTTCATTTTTTATAAATATCTCATTTCTTAAAGAATCGGCGTGAAAAGTAAGATGCAATTTAAACCTTAGAAAATTTCCAAAGAAAGATTTTTTTTCTTCTCTGTCTGTCAATTTTTGCAAGATACAGTTATTAGAAGAAAGAATGCGTTCTATAACGATTTTCTGACTGAAAATTATGATCCATATTTTATATAAAAACGATATATTAGGTGTACAACTTTGCTTCCGCCGTTTTCCTATAGATGGCTTTAGCGATAAGTGGTGGTCGAAATAAATAGATCATAGACGTCATACAATAAATCTTGGGCATCTGTCAACATAACCCCATAGAAACATTAGTCGATTTGTGTCTGCATCATAAAGTTATTCTCTATTGAAAATGTCAGTTTACGAGCCAAATTCTCGTCATTTGCAGGAGGTTTTAATTTTTTGCTTCAATATGAAGAAATCTGCGGCTGAGGCTCATCGAATGCTCTCAAATACTTATGGTGAGGTCGCTATTAGTGAAAGAATGTGAGTGGTTTCAACGCTTCAAGAACGGTGATTTTGACGACGAAGACCGGCTTAGCGGTGGAAGAGAGAAGATTTTCGAAGATGCAGAATTGGAGCATTACTTGAGCAAGACTCGTGTCAAAATCAAGAAGAATTGGCACGATCATTGGGAGTGACTCAACAAGCCATTTCAAAACGCCTCAAAGCCATGGGAATGATTCAGAAGCAAGGAAATTGGGTGCCGTACGAATTGAAGCCGAGAGATGTTGAACGGCGTTTGTTTGCTTGTGTGTTTGCTGCTTGAAAGACAAAGACGAAAGGGATTTCTGCATCGCATTGTGACTGTGGACGAAAAATGAGTTCATTACGATAATCCCAAGCACAGAAAATCATGGGGAATTCCCGGCCATGCTTCCACGTCGACGGCCAAACCGAATATTCACGGCTCCAAGTCATTCTCTGTATTTGGTGGGACCAGCTCGGCGT
>NW_012130066.1:9041201-9067116 GCF_000143395.1 Atta cephalotes | reverse complement strand
CTGCTTGAAAGACAAAGACGAAAGGGATTTCTGCATCGCATTGTGACTGTGGACGAAAAATGAGTTCATTACGATAATCCCAAGCACAGAAAATCATGGGGAATTCCCGGCCATGCTTCCACGTCGACGGCCAAACCGAATATTCACGGCTCCAAGTCATTCTCTGTATTTGGTGGGACCAGCTCGGCGTAGTGTATTATGAACTGTTAAAACCGACTGAAACAATCACAGGCGATCGGTATCGAACGCAATTGATGCGTTTGAGCCGAGCATTGAAAGACAAACGGCCGCAATACAACGAGAGACACGATAAAGTGATTTTGCAATATGACAATGCTCGACCCCATGTTGCGAAAATGGTCAAGACATATTTGGAAACGTTGAAATGGGAAGTCCTATCCCACCCGCCGTATTCTCCAGACGTTGCTCCCTCTGTCTGACTATCACTTGTTTCGATCAATGGCACACGGCCTGGCTGATCAGCACTTCCGGTCTTATGAAGAAGTAAAAAATTGGATCGATTCATGGATAGCCTCAAAAAATGACCAGTTTTTTCGACGCGGGATTCGTACGCTACCCGAAAGATGAGAGAAAGTAGTGGCCAGCGATGGACAATACTTTGAATCATAAATGTATAACCAGTTTTTTTACAATAAAGCCTCGAATTTCGGAAAAAAACGGCGGAAGCAAAGTTAACACCTAATATTTGGAAAAATGTTAGGATAACGACACTTTCTGTCTTTGTAATAAATAATATTCCCTTGAATTTGATGTTTGGTTCATATTTTTAAAACCAATAGTTTTAGAGATATAATTTCGATACGGTCTTGTTCAGACAATTCTGACTAACTAATATTGCAGAGGCTAAGTAGTACGTGTAATATATATGCCTTTTTTGTTCTCATAATAATCATGAAAATGTAAATATTATTTCTGAATACACAACCAAAAAATCACTGTGCATACATAACGAATATTTCTAACACGACCTTTCCTTTTGCTTGTATCTCGGGTTGTAATCAATTTTAATTAAATTTTATTTTAAATAATCGATAATAAAATTAATTTAAATGCACGCATTATTGATGAGATACAAGCAAAAGAAAATGTCGAGTTCTGTCGAGAAATATCCATTGTATCCAGTGTATGCACAACAATTTTTTTGAGTTGAATACTCAGAGTTAGTGTTAGCATTTTTTATAATTAAGATATGAGAACAAAAAAAGGCATATATATCACTTAGCTCCTGCGTTAACCAATCATTATCAGAATTGTCGGTCTGAGGTCTGAATAAAACCATCCTGATGGAAAAAATTTCACAGTTCATCCGAAAATGACTAATTATGAGACTATTAAAGATCCAGAGAATATTGCCACAATTTAAGGGAAAATATCTCATTTTGTTTGAAACCATCCGAATTTATACAGAAAGATTTCTGAAAAATTTTGGAAAACTTGGCTATCGAAAATTTTTGGAAAATTATCCAAAAAAATATTGGAAATTATCATAAAGAAAAAAATCTGTCCACACAAGTGAACAATTTCGGACAAATTTCTCAATCCTACAATTTTGGACAATTTGTCCATTTTGTTCTCAAAATTGTAGTTCTATTGCTATTGCGGAAATAGTAATAGAAATATAATTACTTTAATTAATAAACAATAAAATTTAACACTTTCGAACAAAATTTTTATTTCGTCAATTTCCAACACATTTGTATATTTTTACTCATAATTGTGTGAAATTGCCAGAGTGATAAAATTCCTTTAATTAAGAAAACTTAACACTTTCAAAAAAAATTTTTTTTATTCCGACAATTTCCAACACATCTGTTTCTTTTTATCTACAATTGTATAAAATTTTCATCCTAACGAAATTTCTTTAATCAGCAAAACTTAACTCTATCGAAAAAAATTTTCATTCCAACAATTTCCGACATATTTGCATACTTTTACTCATAATTATGTGAAATTGCTAGGCTAATAAAATTCCTTTCCTTAAGAAAACTTAACACTTTTGAACTAAATTTTCGTTGGAGCAATTTCTGACACATCTATTTCTTTTTACTTACAATTGTCTGAAATTCTCTTCTGACAAAATTGTTTTAATCAACAGAACTTAACACTTTTGAATAAAATTTTCATTCAAACGGAGCTTGAATCATTGGGGATAACTTAACAAGCCGTTTCTGTACGATTGAGAGCCATTGGGAATGATTCAAAAACAAGGAAATTAAGTGCCTTATGAACTGAAACCGAGAAACGTTGAAAGGCGATTTTTTTCTTGCGAACAGCTGATTCAAAGACAACAGAGAAAAGATTTTTTGCATCGGATTGTGACTGGAGATGAGAAGTGGATATTCTACAACCCCAAGAAGAAAAAATACTACGCTAAGCCCGATCAATCGTTGCCATCGTCCTTAACATCAACACCACGGCCGAACATTCATGGTTCGAAGATCAAGTTCTGTATCTGGTGGGACCAAAAGGCTCTTGTTTACTATAAGCTGCTGGCGATTCCATTACGGGCAATCGGCTACAATTGATTCGTTTGAGCTGTGCAATGCGAGAAAAATGGCCGGAATACGAGCAAAGACATGATAAAGTTATTCTTCTTCATGACAACACTCGGCCTCATGTCACTAAAGTCGTAAAAAAATATTTGGAAACGCTTAAATGGGATGTTTTACCGCACTTGCCATATTCTCCAGACATTGCTCTTTCTGATTACTGGTTGTTCCGAAGGATGCAGCATGATTTGGCAAGTCACCGGTTCACTTCTTTCGCAGAAATCGAAAATTGGTTCCAAAATTGGATCGCTTCGCAAAAGACGAGTTTTTTCGAGATGGAATTCGAAAATTGTCTGATAGATGGGAGAAAGTAGTAGGCAGTGATGGACAATACTTTAATTGATCTGTTCATTCATTTTGTTTTGAAATAAATGCATTTTTGAACATAAAAAACGGACCGAATTAATTTATACTCCCAATATATATATATATATATTAGGTGTACAACTTTGCTTCCGCCTTTTCCTATAGATGACTTTAGCGGTAAGTGGTGGTCGAAATAAATAGATCATAGACGTCATACAATAAACTTGGGCATCTGTCAACATAACCCCATAGAAACATTAGTCGATTTTTGTCTGCATCATAAAGTTATTCTCGATTGAAAATGTCAGTTTACGAGCCAAATTCTCGTCATTTGCGGGAGGTTTTAATTTTTTGCTTCAATATGAAGAAATCTACGGCTGAGACTCATCGAATGCTCTCAAATATGGTGAGGCCGCTATTAGTGAAAGAACGTGTCGTAAGTGGTTTCAACGGTGGTAGTTTCAACGCTTCAAGAACGGTGATTTTGACGTCCAAGGTCATGCTCTGTATTTGGTGGGACCAGCTCGGCGTAGTGTATTATGAACTGTTAAAACCGACTGAAACAATCACAGGCGATAGGTATCGAATGCAATTGATGCGTTTGAGCCGAGGATTGAAAGACAAACAGCCGCAATACAACGAGAGACACGATAAAGTGATTTTGCAGCACGACAATGCTCGAGCCCATGTTGCGAAAGTGGTCAAGACATACTTGGAAACGTTGAAATGGGAAGTCCTACCCCACCCACCGTATTCTCCAGACGTTGCTCCCTCTGACTATCTCACTTGTTTCGATCAATGGCACACGGCCTGGCTGACCACTTCCGGTCTTATGAAGAAGTAAAAAATTGGATCGATTCGTGGATAGCCTCAAAAGATGACCAGTTTTTTGGACGCGGGATTTGTACGCTACCCGAAAGATGGGAGAAAGTAGTGGCCAGCGATGGATATTTTGAATCATAAATGTATAACCAGTTTTTTACAATAAAGCCTCGAATTTCGGAAAAAAAACGGCGGAAGCAAAGTTGTACACCTAATATAGGGTCTTTCAATAGGAACGCTAGAAATTAGATCATAATAGCCATGTTGTTAAAGTGACATCTGTCAAATTGTTGTGAATTGTTTAGTAGTGTATAGCAAATCACCATGGAAGATGTCATCATAGTGTTGAGCAACGTGTGCAAATCATAAACTTTTATTATCAAAATCAGTGCTCCGTTCGAGAAACGTTCCGTGCATTACGTGATTTTTATCCTCGCCACAATCGTCCTACCGAGTCGACTATTCGACGTTTGATGGCTAAATTCCAGTCAATCGGTTCGATAAATAATCAGCCAACACCAGTACGTCGCCGAAACGCAAGATCTGTTGATAATATCGTTGTTGTGCGTGAGAGTGTACGGAAAAACCTGAGGCGGTCAATTTCTCGTCGTTCACAAGAACTTGGCCTTTCTGCGACTTCAACTTGGTGAATTTTGCGTCGAGACTTGGGTCTGCACCCCTATAAAATTCAACTGACCCAGGAACTTAAGATAAACGATCATAGACAACGCCGTGTGTTTGCTGATTGGATTCTGGAGCAGTTGGAAGTTAATCCAAATTTCGTCAAAGAAATCATCTTTAGCGATGAGGCCCATTTTTGGATGAATGAATATGTGAAATTGTCGAATTTGGGACGATACCAATCCACGCGAGATACACCAGCTCCAAATGCATCCCGAGAAAGTCACTGTTTGATGCGAATTCTGGCGGAATCATCGGGTCCGTACTTCTTCTCCAAAACGAAGCGGGCGTTGCCATCAACGGCGAGCGCTACAAATCGATGATAAGCAACTTCTTGTAGCCCAAAATGGATGATATGGATACCAATAACATGTGATTCCAATAGGATGGCGCTACGTGCCACACACCGCATGCCATGATGGACATTCTGCACGAACGATTGGGCATGGTTATCTCGCGCGGCGGCGACGTGAACTGGCCACCGAGATCATACGATTTAACGCCTTTAGACTTCTTCCTTTGGGGCTATCTTAAATCGCAGGACTATAAACCGCGAATAAACCGCAAACAATTGATCTCAAAATCAACATAACGAACATCATCCAGCAAATTTAGCCAGATTTATGCGAGAAAGTCATCAAAAATTGGACCGCCTGAATACGTGTCACCAAGCGAAGCCGCAGCGGACATTTGAGCGACGTTATATTCCATACTTAATGTCATAAAATATTCTTTCAAATAAAAAAAATTAATATAATATAAAAATGAATATCTCACACACAACTTGTTTTATTTACATTTAAAAATCGAGCTCCTTATTGAAAGACTCTTTATAATATATATATATTATATATATATATATATATATATATATATATAAATACATATATATCAAAAAAGTGGAGGAAAAATGAATCAGTATAAATATTATTATAATAGATTTAATGAGATTTAGATGAAATTAATTGTTTTCCAAATCTCGTATTTTTATGATAAATGTGAATTAAAACATTTTTTAAATAAATTCAACTTTTTCTAAAACAAATCAAATTCTTAAAAAAGTTAAGTAAAGTTAGTAATATCGCATAGAATCATCCTAAATTATTTCATAACATCAAATGCACATTGTACAGATCATTTTGTTTTCATAGAATTTAACGATAAATTTCTCAATATCTGCCGAAATAATCAGTAAAAGTACTTAAAATTCGGTACGAGACTTTTACTTTCTTACTTAATAATATACACAAAATAATTTGTTATTACTTCGAGTAAAATATATTTTGGTTCCATGGAAATTGCATACTTGAAGTTGTACCTCTAAAACTATTGATCCTAAAAATATGAAAGAAATGCTAAATTCAAGAGACTCTTATCTATTAACCCATTATGGCTCATACTTAATACAGTCGTGATAGCACTAAACTGAATATATGATTCATAAGTATAAGCGAAAAAAAAATTATCCGTGTTGGCTGGTAATACTCATTGTTAGTCGTATGACATAATCTGACAAATTGCGAGCAGAAACCGAACAGAGTCTATTATATTCTAACGGCAGATTGACAGCAGAAACCGAGTAAAATCTGTCATTTCCATATACAGCCTCGCCAGGAGATGGACTTGCTTCTCTCGAAAAAATAAAATATCCAGGAGTCCTATAAGAATTGGCGTAATGCAAATCGAATAGGCAAATTTCCTAGAGATTCCAAAGCTCTTTCGGAATGTGCTTTGTGAATTTCCAAATATTTTTTTGATTATTTTACAACTTTCTCATGTGTATTTTGAAATGTGAAATTAATCAATAATATTTTAGCAATAAAACTGTAATTAATTGTTTCCAGTTTTCACACCAATATATATAAATATATAATTATGTATAAGTATATATATAATCATTTATATACATGTAAAATTTTTTATAAGAAATCAGGTTGATTTAAATTAAAATAATAGATCTTATTTGGTTTTTATTGTTAATTTGCTGTCAAGTTATGTCAGCAGATTCTGTTCGGTTTCTGCTCGGAATCTGCTATCAGATTTTGTCAGCAGGTCCTGTTTGATTTCTGCTGCTTTCAATCTGTTTGCACAGAATGTTAATAAGTTCTATCGGCAGAACAGGAACAGAATGCGACGTCAGTTGTGATTAGTCCATTAACATCTTCTGATTAAACTTGCTACCAGTCGACATCCTGCTAACATTTTGCTATCCTATTTAACAAGCAGCTCAGTAATCACTAAATTGCGATTTTGTTTCTTGTTAGTAAATGTAAAATATATAATATATATATATATATATATATATATATATATATAGAAATAGCGTAGTACACAAACGAACCACTTCATAGTTATCGCAAGATTATAAGCTCTTTACTTAAATAAAATGTATTGTTACTTCCGCTGCTCTCTTGGTATGTCAGTAATAGAGATTTTCTGATGTAAAAACAACGCGCGTGACATGAAATACAAAAATACCACTAGAATTTTAGGTACGTAATCAATAATCAAAGTGTATTTTTTTCTCTGTTTGAGAAAATAAATGTGTCGTAGTATTAATAATTATACGAATATAATTCATTTAATATTAAATTATTATAAGTAGTTTACATTTTTACAGAATATTAATATTCCCATTATTAATTTTGTTGTCAATGTAAAGGTAATGATTATAATTATTGTAGATAGATATCTTTTTCTCGTCATTTCTCACTTCATTTTCAAAAACAAAATAGCAATCGAGTACGATTGATTTAAAATCTGAAAGAAAATTTGAAGAATATTAAATTCGAACATGACAGTGTTACTATTATTGCAAAAAAAAAGAAATATATAAAATTTTACCGTCATAAATGAAGGTAAAGAGAAATTGAAATTTTTAAATGTCGCGATTTTGCATTCCAAATTATTAGCCATAATTATCAATATAAATATGTGTTTTATCGAAGGTTCAAGCAAATACCAGTTTTCGTGAAACGCTTTATCTGTTAATTCTGTACTCTAGATTTTTCAAAATAGAGCAATACGACAAAAAATAATATTATTATTACATATAATGTAGAACACAATTCGCAATTTATAAAACTATAATAACCAGTTTTTTCAAAATCTTTATATTATTGCAATGTTCATTAAAGTGAAAGAAATAACTTATACAAGGATCTATCTATTCCAAAAGTATTCGACCTCTGCTCCTCTATATCTTTATCTTTGGGCATTATGTATTGTGGAAAACAGTAAGTGAAGGTTACCTTCAATTTCTTAAATGGAATCTTCTATTTTTTATTGCATTCTTGTATATCATCTCGAGAATTTTTCAAAATATTATAATTAAGTTCATTTTCATTAAGTTTTCGAGTTATATTTATCAAGGCTATTAGAGGTCTCTTATTTTCATTTTTACATAGAAATGTAATTTTTAGTGCAAAAATAAGTGGAATAATTTTTTCAATGATCTTGCTCTTGATAAATATTATCCAGGACATGATCCTGAACAATATTCAAGAGGTTTTACCATAGCTATTAGTTGGACATCTTGGATAATGCTAATGCGGTACTCTACATTTCAAGTATCATAACTCAAAAAGCATTTAATGAAAAAAGAACTTTATAATATTTGGAAAGCTCTCGAGATCTATTACAAAAGAATGTGCAATAAAAAATAAGGGATTTCATTTAGAAACTGAAGATAATCTTCACATGATCTTCAAGTAATTATTCAAAATCAACCTAATGATACCACCTTATATCTTTCTCAAAGCCGTACAACTTTTGTCTGAAATATTTTTTCTAAGATCAAAAATAAAAAAGTTATTCAGGATGAAACATTAAAATGGGACACCCTGAATAACTTTTTTTCATTACATAGATTTGCCTATTTCATAACAAGAAGACAGTCTTAAGGCGTAACAAATAAAATATCCTGATATAAATAATAAGGTAATATTTTTGTTTTTGTTATATATTTAGCGTAATTATTAATCTTAATTAAGATATATCCATGTAACATTCCATGAATGAGACGCAACAAATACAAAATAGTATAAAATTTTAAATAGTACAAATTAGTTCGGTCCATTCAAAAATGCATTTATTTCAAAACAAAATGAATGAACAGATCAATTAAAGTATTGTCCATCACTGCCTACTACTTTTTCCCATCTCTCAGGCAATTTTCGAATTCCATCTCGAAAAAATGACTTGTCTTTGGAGATTCCAATTTTGGAGCCATTTTTCGATTTCTGCGAAAGAAGTGAACTAGTGACTTGCTGCATCCTTTGGAACAACCAGTAATCAGAAAGAGCAATATCCGAAGAATACGGCGGGTGCGGTAAAACATCTCATTTGAGCGTTTCCAAATATTTTTTACGACTTTAGCGACATGAGGCCGAGCGTTGTCATGAAGAAGAATAACTTCATCATGTCTTTGTTCGTATGCCGACCGTTTTTCTCGCAATGCACGGCTCAAATGAATCAATAGCCGATATCGATCGCCCGTAATGGAATCATCGGGTTTCAGGTCATAGTAAACAAGATCCTTTTGATCCCACCAGATACAGAGCATGATCTTCGAATGTTCGGCCGTGGTGTTGAGGTCGATGGCAACGATTGACCGGGCTTAGCGTAGTATTTTTTCTTCTTGGAATTGTCGTAGAATATCTACTTCTCATCTCCAGTCACAATCCGATGCAAAAAACCTTTTCTCTGTTATCTTTGAATCAGCTGTTCGCAAGTGAAAAATCGCCTTTCAATGTCTCTCGGTTTCAGTAAGGCACCCAATTTCCTTGTTTTTGAATCATTCCCATAGCTCTCAATCGATACAGAAACGATTTGTTGAGTTATCCCCAATGATTCTGCAAGCTCCTCTTGCGTTTGACTCTGATCTTCTTCGAGTAATGCTTCTAATTCTTTGTCTTCGAATTTTTTTGGCTGTCCAGAGCGAGACTTGTCTTCAACACTGAAATCTCCATCCTTGAAACGTCGAAATCATTCCCTACATGATTTATCAGTTGGAGCAGTGTCATCATAAACTTCGACAAGGATTCGATGGGCTTCAGCCGCACTTTTCTTCCAATTAAAGCAAAAAATCAAAACCTCCCGCAAATGCTGCTTGGTTAACTCGACATTTCAAACACAATAAAAATCAAGGTTTTTGTATGAAACTCAAAGCGATATAAACTGAATATTATTAGCAGATGTTTAACCTCTCTGAAACCGCTAAAATCAGCTGTCACTATAAACCACTAAACACTATAAATTCACAACAGCTGGAGCCATCTTTAGGGAAACGGACCGAACTAATTTGTACTCCCATATAATATGTGAAATTTACGCTTGTATAAATGCACAATAAATAAATTGAATAGAAGGAATACTAGATCACAATTGTTGCCCAATTAAGATGTTTAGATTTTATTAATAGTAAATATGCCGAATAGGAGAGCTCCAATCATCTTGACTTTGATATATGTTGTCAAGATCATAACTCAGAGTAACCTCCAACAAATTTTAGCCATTGCTCGTCCTTCGTTAAGAAGTTATTAACAAAAAAATTATTTTTCAGAAATACTCAGAAATATTCGGAAAATTTAATGGTATATAATAACTTAACCCATATACCATGTTTGGGTTACGATTAGCTTATTATATATATCAATTAAATATAAATGGAAGTATAAAATAGTATTTAATATTGTATATGTATAGTAGAAATCTCTCTTTAGTCTTATTGCCCATAATCGAGCATGATGATTTCTCTCATATGACTGTGATGCGCACGCTGATTGTACATGATCATATGGGACCTATTATTTAAAATCGATTCCAAACGACGATTTTTGTTCTCTTCAGAGAAGTTTTCTTGGCAAAGATACTCTCGGTGGTTTGTCATTGCCTGCCGAGAGGAGTTACGAGCGTTCGATAAATTTTTCAGTTCTGTAAGATCAAACCCGGGATCTCTGGCATAGATCTCGTGCGCTGCCGCTATGCCATGGTCGCACTCATGTATTCATGTACAGAAATAAAATGTTATTTTTTTCAAATTTTCTGTTATTGTTGAAGCAGAAGTGGAGGAAAGATTGCATTGCAAAGAAAATCATTAGGAGAAAATTCGACGGAAGCGCTCAAATGCACGATGCGGCTGGCTCTCGCTTCGATTGAAGTGATTAGTCTTGAATTCGACTGGATGGCGGAATTCCACGAGAAATAACATTTGATATAGTTCAATATGTATTAGCACAGTCTTTATTACAATAACTCGCATGCATGTAGCACAGGCATAAACAATGACTTCCGTTGTCGTCGAATAGTATATGAGCAATTGACCGATCGATTATTAGCGAGTACATGGGCCCGCGAGTTCAATTGTGATTGTCTCTCACAATGATCTGCGCGCCAATTTATCTGTTGTGCAAGGCTCGACCTTTTTTTTGTTAACAATGATGTGCATTGATCATGCTCCTTTATATAGATTAATATGAAGTTCTTGATACCGCAAGTGACGCAATGTATCACATTCACTAAGAAAGCTCAATAGTATCGAGAGACAGAACAAGATTTAAACGAAATCGATTCGCTCTTCAATTATACTGCCGGCTACGTCATTTCTCAAACAGTGAGCGTCATGATGGCGATCGAAGTCTTATCTGAGTATCATCGTAATGCGAGCTTCGGACGGTAGCGCCGCAGATTTCGCGAACTTACAATAATATGTTTGGCGATGATCGCCAGCTCCGCTCGCGTTCCAACATTGCCTGCCTCGAAACGATAGTTTAACTATAACTTTGCAATGAGCGACATGAAGGAACCCTACCCGTTCATCGGACTTTTTTATTAAAATATTTCCGGTGATTGGGCAACCTGCCGGACTACGCATCCTCTTGCCTTTAGTGCATTGAACAGATTTTATATATAATTTTTAAGAAAATTTAAATCTCTTTACGCGCTTAGAGATAAAGAAGAGAGGATTTGATGTACATTAAGAAACAACTCTTACAATGTTGTCTTGATATCGAAATTGGAGATAAAGCTCCACGACAATTATTACTTGTTCAAATTCTTTTTTATGATCGACCCAATTCGATTCGATTTATAATTGTATAGAGGTTCTTAAGTTGTGGCATAGCTGTCACTATTGTAAGGAAAACTGGATAAGTGTTTCGAATTTAACATTGTGAATAGTTTTACTATGTAGGATTAGATTGTGCATCGGCCGCGCTTTCAATTAAAAGTATGCACAATTGTACTGAGTCGTTTGTATTCCGCGGTTGCAGTCTTGACTCGCACAACGCGGGTCAATTCTTACAATGAGTGATTCTTCCAACTTCTCATTTACACGGGGGGGAGGGGGGGGATATTGGCATTGCGTAACAGAATCATGGTTTCTATTTGGTGATTGCACTTTATTTCACTTCGTTCTTTGTTGCAAGATATTGATATAGTAGTTTTGCCAGAGCTTCTAGAATCGTTCAGTACAGTGCCGAATTAGTTGCCACGATAGTCGATTCTCACTGAGGTGAAGAACAGACAGTTTCAGAATGACGTTTAAAGTAGAATCAATTAAAATGTGAGCAGTTCATAATCATCTAATGATGCGAAAATCACTTTGTTGTGTCTTCTCGCGTAATCTGGTTGTTTTTACTTCAATGCTTGGCTCAATTGCATCAATTGTTATTGGTAGTGTTCCTCAGTGATAGTTTCGTTGAATTGGAGTAACTTGTAACACCCAGCTGATCCCACCAAATACAGAGCATGAACTTGGCGCCATGAATATTCAGCTTTGCTGTCGATGTTGATGGTTCATCTGGCCTACACCATGATTTTTTGCGCTTCGGATTATCGTAGCATATCCATTTTTTATCACCCGTCACGATACGACGCAAAAACTTTTTCTTCTGTCTTTGAAGCAATAATTCACAGATCATTTTGCACTTTTCGACATCCCTCGGCTTCAACTCGTACGGCACCAATTTCCTTGCTTTTGAATCGTTTCAATGGCTTTCAAACGTCTGGAAATCATTGACCGATCAACATTTAATGATTCTGTTCTTTTTTTGTGTCAGATCTTGATTGAGTAAAGTTTTCACTTCCTTGTTACGTTCAATAGACTCTCACGACTGTTACTCCCACGACTCTTCCTTCGAGGAGATCTGGAATTCATTCATGAATGGAATTCATTCACGAAATAAAGAGATAGCTATGAATAACGAATAAGTTGAGCGTTATAACCTAGAGAAGACTAAAAATTTTCTTTTCCACATTAAAAACTAAACGAAGAATCCAGTATCTCTTCGTAAATGTCGCTCTGAAATAAACTAAAAATCGGTGTACGAGCGGAGATCAAAAGAATATCAAGTTAGTGCCCTTCGGACATTGCGGCTAAAATAATAATAAATATGTCATTGGAAGTGTAAGATTGGCGCCAAAATTTTAACGGTTAAGTCGCAGACGATTCACACAAGTCCGTGATCACAAAATCTAAGAAGTGACACGCGATGTTCAGAGATATATTCTGAGTGATCTCGTGCCGACGTTGCATGTACGCTTTCTTGACGCAATATGTACGTGCGTTTTCCCATAAATATTAAGGTCATAAAATTTAAGAGAACACTTTTTCACACTACAGAATCCGGTCAACATCCTTTCTTCCTCCAAAATCTTTAATTCGAGAACAAAGAAAAATCCTACTATTAGTTAACGAAATCTATTCCACCAATCCGAACTTGAATAATCAGGCGTGATTAGTATAAAAACCGCGGCCCTCAGTGTGATTTTTCTTTGAGTTTTTGGAAGCTATAGTTGTGTCGGGACCTTTGAAAAAGACTTCATCCGATTCTCGAAGCTCTTTTTCTGCAGTCTTTTTCTAAAATCAGTACAATTTAATAAAATCATACTATCAATCTAAGACTAATGATATTGGCTGATCGGGGAAATTGGCGAAGCGGACCTGGCGCCCAGCATTCCACAGTCGATGGCACTCTCTCCAACGGTCTCTCAGGCACTTGATATATCGCTATCGCCAAATAGTAAGTCTTGGATTTTGCTGCAGTACACTATGTGCCTCTTTTTCTTGTTCTCTCTTTAAAGACGACCAAATTTTTAGTGCGTTCACATAGTTTTTTCGCCCCTCGTCATCGTCACCTAGTGGGGACTAACAACACGAGCCGACATACTGATCCAGTTTGAGCTTTAAATTAAAAGTACGTCCGACTCGTGTGTCCGTGGAATTGAAGTTTCCACTTCGTCCTTCATATGACTTCCGGCTCAGGATGAAGCAAAATGCCTCCCGATTTGCGTTCTTCCTCACAACTTGCTTGCGATCCAGAGCTTGGACACGACCAAATCGGTCTAATAAATCGGTCTAATAATTTCCTGTTGCGTTCACTCCCTAAACTCCATGCATACTGGACGTAACATCCTCATCTTCAAACTTTTTTGGCTGGACGTTCCTGTGTCAAAAATCATTTTTTTTAAAGCGTCGGAACTAAGTTCGTTGACTTTCAGCAGCATTTTTCTTCAAATAGAGATAAAAAAAGCAAAGCTTTCCGCAAATTGCGTTTTGTTGGTATAAAATTCGACATATTCAATGCTCAAAAAACAATGTTGCTTACACTTCGGCAAAATGATACATACTGAAAACTAAAGCCACATGGTGCTTCGAACATGATTGTAGCAATAATATGGCCCGATGCGATAGTACTAGTTATGCCATCTCTTGAAAATCCTTTAAAATTAATGTACACTTCCAATAGGTTCCAATCCAATCCACATTCCATTTCTTCTAACATCTATACCAGCACACTCACACACAGTAATTTGTAACAGATGAAATGTACTTAAATATTTATCTGTAACTGTATATATAAACATATGGTATATATATATATATATATATATATATATATGTAACTATGTAACTATATATGTATATATATATATATATGTATCATACGTTTATGTGAATATACAGCTTAAATAAATAAACATATATATTTATATATATATATATATATATATATAAATATATAAATAATATATAAATATATAAATATATATATGCGTCTGGCAAGCCTTGCTAGACCATCTCACTCTTCACGGTCCGCGCGCCAAGTCATCAATAAGCGTATACTTGATAGTAATAGGCTGGGCGGACGCGCGTATTTGATCTTTAGAGATTAATATTTCGTTAACTATTGCGAAAATTATAAAATGGTACAGAACATTTCGTCTCTCTTTTAGTCCGCTCTACATGCCCACGAACTCTGTCGGAAGAATTATCTTATACCCTGTATAAGAAAAATATTTACCAGAATAAGTCTTTTTTTTTTAAAGAAATCCACGATTACGTCATTCTCCATTATCAATAAAAGATATAAGAAATTTATACAACGATTCTCTTCATATTCTATCATTTTTATGCTTCTTAAATAATTTTTTTTTGTGATTATTAATTTTTGTAATTATTAATTTATAGTTGAGGAGAAATAAGTTAAGTCGAAACGTTCCATAAATATCTTTTGATAATTAATAAAATGGTTCTAAACATCTTAATTGGACTCGTTCAATCGTGATCTGGTATACCTTCTATTCAATGTTACGTCCTGCTTTCCGTAGAAATATAATTTTATTTTCTTTTTTGTCTTTTCATTTCGCTGAATTATTTTTCGTTATTTAATCTCACATCGTCTAAGGTATTTCTATTAATAATGATTGCGGATATTTCTAGCGAAAACTCATTCGGCGTAGTATGATTCTGTCATACCGACACTGCGTGCCGCGTGCCGATGTATTGATGAAATTCCAGGCAAGATAACTCCACGCGGAGTTAAGGAATTATGTTGGGAACGTCATGTCATTATCATCCTGCATGAAGTTTAAGAAAAATTAATCCGATCGAAACACACTTATAATCTCTCAGAATAAAAATAAGCTATATACTATCGCGTACCAATCACGGCCCGCGGATGGACGTGTCGCTCCGAATCCTTAGTGGGATTTCAGCCGCTCTGGCCGAGAATACTGTTAATTTCAAAATCTCGCGTTATAGTTAATACATTTTTGGTTGATTACCATCTTTTGGCCAACATGCCGTCTTAATTAGCCTGAAACAGATAAGTAAACGCGAATTTATCACGTAGCGAGCGCCAACCAATTGAGAGTCGGAGAAGGAGCAGCGCGGACCATGGAAAAAGGCCCAAAATTTAATTTGTTAATTACTTTAAAATTCCACCAATTAACGCGAAACTAATTTGATCTGTCAGTTCTAAATTGAATTCAACTATGGCAACCATCGAATTTCAGCTCGATGTGACTAATATTTCCATATGAAAAATATGGATTTTCTAAATTCTGCACGTATTACCAATTCCAGAAAATTCGAGCTGAGGAATTCCCCTTCCTCCCAACTTGCAAGCGCCACTGACTAGCGCCTATATAAACGGGATAAAAATCGAGCTGAGGATTCATTCGGCAGTCTTCGTCATTTGTGATCAAGTCATGCTTGATCGAAATGCTGGTGGAATATTTCTCAATATTTGCAATACAAAGAAAAGAAAAAAGTACATTGTATTAATTTCTTTCAAGCTTCCTCTTTCCTATACCCCTCGGACTGACCGCACTTGTAGGAGCTACTCAATTTTTCCCTTCATTACTATCTGTTTCTTCTATAATTAATTTCTAATTCTGTTCTTCTAATGCTATTATTCAATCATCCGCATCGGTAATATAAATAGAAATATTCTCGGTAGAATGACCAACCAAGAAATCCGCATCAATATAATCAGCGTGTCAGCCAGCAATAATTCAAACTTTAATATGGCGTTATATTCAACTTTCATTCAATCCATTCCTCCCCTCCCGAAGGATATGAAATGATGAAACGGTTTGAATTGCTCGGATTCATCGTTAATTTCTTTGCTAAATGAACATTAATCAATTTGACATTTTGTTACGATTTCAATTATTCGCTGAAGCATTGACATCAATGGCAAATATAACAAATAATTCATATTATAAATTGCTCAGTCAAATAACTCACGATGCCTCATATTGATGAAGAACAATGTCGAATTTCATTTCAAGAGAATAGTAACTATTAAGTTAAAATTCTAAATCAATTATAATAGATCAATTAAAAAAATATAAAGGATTCCTGTAGCATGCGATACGTCAGCGCTAGCAGTCTTATGGTTTGCCGCTCGAGACTCGCTCTCACTCTAATCATACCTCTCTTACTCTAATAACTATTCTGCTACTCTTTCAATCCTATGTGCGTCGCGCCGGACATCATCTCTCTCTTTCCTCCCACTCTGCGCTCGGCAGCGATGCATAATGTAATGCAAAAATATTCAATCCACGACTATTAGCTATTCTTAACATAAGAATTCATAACATTTCTACTGACAGCGATGGAATAGAAATGAGAACCGCTGCATCTTAACACAGTAATTCATAAACGCGGAATTATCTAAATTCATTACAAGACATGACGCACGCGCGTAACAACAAATACAAAATATATTTACATCATTAAGCCATAATGGAAAAAGATATAAATTATGCATGCTTTGGTTACATGCAGGAATGTATATTGTGGTCTGTAGCAGTAATTTATATCACAAAAGTTATGAGATTATACTTTCCTAAAAAATAACTTCGATTACGAAATTACGATAGTTTCTTAAATTATTTGTTGCTTATTCACAGTAATTCAGCATATATCATTGCATTTATTTTTGCATCTTAAGAGAAATGATTTTGCTATAAGAACAAATCGAGGAATAACAAATATGATGATTGGATAAAAAAACGTTGAATAAATTATTATAAATAATTTCTCTATTGTAAATCATTTCATTTATTTGATAATGTAACAAATAATTAATACCACTAGCAAATAAAGTCTTAGGTAGCAGAAAAGATTTCATGTTGTAGCGCGCGTTTTAGTGAATAAGAGAGAGCGAGTTGGCAGCACTGCGGCATTAATCAGTCTAGAGAGACCGCCGGCGAAGGATTGTATCCGTGTGGCTCAGAATAAACCGGCACTTATCTCCTACATCAAGTGATTTTTATTACTATCACTGACTCAAACAGAAGGCCATTATTTCCTATAACTTCAGAAGTGGGATATATCTTCTACGGATTTGCCGAGAAGAAAGATTTGCCGTGAGTGAAATCTTACGTTAAGAGAACGAATTATGAGTTCGTATAACGAGCCATCGAGCATTGTGCTGGTGTACAACTTATAAACTATCGGAAACCGAATTTATATATGCCGAGCTCATGACTGGAACGGTCGAATTACGAGAACATGTTACGGGCGGGAAGTGACGAGACGGGCCATCTTGTGCGTCAAAAAACCAGCAATGCACCTCGTCTGTTATCTTGAATCGGACGCGTATAGGCGTCATTCGAGAATCACTGCGCGTCACGTTGCGAAACGATATCGGCAGAGAACGAAAAGTCGCCATCCAGCGTTGATGACACCAGCGCCAGCTGGTAAGATAGCCGCTACTTTAGATAATAATTCGGACCCGCGAGCGCAGAGGATAGACCGACATCTAATGAACATGATTGACAGTTAAGGAGTACAGCTAAAGAGTACTCTATTTTTACATTTATTATGAGTAGTGAGAGACGCCATCATTATGAAAAGAGCAAATCAGTGTACGGTAGCCGAACTAGAAATAGCGCAATGTGTCACCCTCTGAAAGTCGAAAGAGATTAATGGAGGCGATTCAAATGGAACATGGATGGATGAGGTCGGACCTGTTTACGGAGAGAATGACGAACGAGAGAATGATCAGCTTAGACTAGAATGCGACAGAAATGATCTGCTGCGTCAGGAACTTGAATTAGCGAGAAGAGATGGCATGATCAGAAGCAGTTGTTAGCGCAACGAAAATTAGAGTTGACGAATAGAGGAAACGAAGAAAATCTGGCGATCGGTCGTCAAGAGAGCAAAAGCCACACGAAAATTACAATTCCAGCAACCAGAGTTATAGTGCAATACCACAATTACAAGCGGATGTCAAAGGCATTGGAGACTTATTAGGCGAGTTCGAGGGAACAAATCGTTATTTTGAGAAGTGAGAGAAGCAAGTTCGACTTGTCAGAAGGCTTTTTATGGTGGACGATGCAATTATGAAGATAATTATTAGTTCTAAGCTTAAGATGAGAGGGGACAGATGGTTTCGCTCGAAGAAGTCAGAGCACACAGAAATGACGCTCAACGAACTATTCTTAGCAATGAAGGACGGATTTGATCAGCGATCGAACAGAATGGATCGTCTTAAGAAATTTGAAATAAGAACGTGATAGACGAACGAATCCTTCCATAATTATTACTACGAAAAACTTATTTTAAAGAACCTGGTACCAAGAAAATGACTTAGTGAATTATTTAGTGGATACCAGACTTAATGTTGCAAAATTAGACACGAATGCAGAATTTCGTACTTGATATGAAATTTATTGAACGGATTCCACAAAATCTCTTTTCCGAATCGGGCAAAGAAGAACATGTCCCGGGAAGAAACCAGCTGCTGAGAAATCGAGGGAATCTCGAAGTTAAGCACAGAAGTCGAAGGTAAAGGAAGAAAATGGTGAAAAGCAAGTGCTACAACTGTAATCAGCCGGAACATTTTGCGAAAGACTGTCAGAAATCTCAAAGAGAATGAGGCTCATGCTACACTTGTGGCAATTTCTTCATATGGGGGTAAATTGTCGAACAAGGATCGGAAAGAAGAAGAGGAGGTCCCATAGATATCCAACATGTACGAAGATCCAGAAGAAAAAGGTATTGAGCATAAGATCATTTACGAATTAGAAGACTCTAGTTTCCGAATATTATGTTTAGATTATATGCTCTTGGACATGGGTAGCTCCGTTAACTCCATTAAAGAAACTCTTTGTCGACGCCGTTATTTGATTAGACGCGTCAGATCGCGATTATTCCGGATGTAAAGGAGTGCAATTAAGTTTCTCAGGTAAGGTTTACCTGACAACAGTTACGACAATGAGATCAGAGAAAAGTTAAGAATTTATATAGAACCCGAAGATACGACATTGACATCAGCTTTAGTAGATAGGGACATATTAAGAAAATTCAATTGATAACTCTCAATGATAACAACGCCGGGCAGAAAATCATGAGTATTAACGTTTGAAATTGAAAAGGAAATCAGTTTGGCAGATGGCTTACAAATAAATCTCACCACAATAACACAATACCTTATGACGCTAGGGAAAAATTAAGACAAATCTTCTAAGAATTTTATTAGACTTCCCGAGGCTTTAAACGAGACGGAATTAAAATGCGATTAGCGAAGACAGAACCATTCCATAGTTCATGTCCACGACAGACAACAGAAGTTTCGAGTAATTAGACAAACTTTTACGAAAAAGATACATACGAGAAAGTGATTCGGAATTTGCATCCCCCATTATACGTACATAAAAGAGAAACGGGAAACTACGTTTATATGTCGACTATCGGGTCCTCAATAAGATTATCGTTAGGGACAATTATCCTCTTGAAGATCAATTAGCAATCGTGGAAAACAAGAAATACTTTTCGTCATTAAATTTATAAGACCGGTTTCACTACGGGTGGCGGAAGAGAGTTAACTAAGTATACATTGTTCGTAACTCTATTATATCAGTACGAGCTAAGAATGTCTTTCGGACTCCGTACTGCGCTAGCAGCATTTCAGCGTATAAATCTCGTTTTGATTGAACCTGAGCAGACGATATGGCAATTTATATGGACGACATCTTGGTAACGACCGAGATGCTAGAATATCATTTAGAGATTATAAAACAGGTATTCAAAACTTTATCGGAAAATCATTTGGAATTACGGATTATTATTGGAGTATCGACAAATGTCATTTCTTACAAACGGAAATAGAGTATCTCGGCTATGTAATCTCGGGACAGGGCGTGAAGCTGACACGATGTAGAGTAGAGACGTTGAAAAATATTCTCAGAAATACGTGAGACATGCGCAGTTTATTGGACTCTGTTCCTATTTCCGAAAGTAGAACATTTTGTATCTATTGCTAAGGCTCTCTACAACTTGACGACGAAAATAAACGCGACGTTCAAGTGAATTAGAACATAAAGCTTTTAAGCCATTGAAAACCAAACTTACGGAAGCCCCAATTTTGGAAATCTATAATCCAAACGATCCGAACTGCACTGCGACGCAAGTTTGACAAGTTATGAAGTGATTCTTATGCAAAAGAAATCCGACAAGAAAATGTATCCGGTGTTCTATTATTCTAGAACGATGGATTAGAAAACGAATTTGCACAGTTTCAAACGACGCTTGCCTTGATTATTTATGTTTTAGAATGATTTGGAATCTTCAGGGTGTGAAGTTTAAGATTATAATGGACTGTAGCACAGTTATAATGACGTTAAAAAAGAGAGACGTGAATCGCAGAGCGGTAAGCAATCGTATTATTGTATTAGATTACGACTACGAGTTAGAATATAGATAGAATATAGAGCAGATACGCGTATGCGTCACATAGATACTCTTAACCGAATCATTGGTATAATTGAAGAAAATCTCTTTGAGTGGATGTAATAGGGCAATGTATCAAGGACAAGATCCCAAAATTTTAAAGATCCGTGGTAAATTGGAATTATCGGAAATTTTATGAATTAAGGAACGGGTTAGTTTATCGCAAATACAATACTAAGCTAATATTTTATGTGCCTCAATAGATGAAAAGAAACCTTTCTATATAAATACCACGAGCTAGGTCATTTAAGAATCGAAAAGACCGCCCAAGCAATTCTCGAAAGTTATTGATTTCCCGAAACTTTGCGAAAAGATGAATTGTCACGTTAAGAACTGCCTAAAATGCATTACTTTTTCTCCGGTTAACGGGAAACGCGAAGAATTAATTCATTTAATATCTAAGAGCAATAGTCCTTTTAGAATCTTGCACGGGATCAATAGATAAGAAGTTTAATCAAACAACACTTATATGTTACAATAGATTTTTTTACAAAATTTGTTAAGCTATATCCAGTTAAGACGATTTTGAATAAGGAAGCGATTGATTATTTGCGACAATATTTCGAACATTACTGAAAACAATAATTACGATTAGAGGCAGTTCACGGAATTTGAAGATTTCTTAAGGGAAATTAAACATGTTAAGTTGGCCACAATTCCGAAAGTCTTCGCAGGTTAATAGCCAGGCCGAAAGAGTCAAGCGGACTCTAATTCCGATATTAGCTAAATTATCAGACAATTCAGCAGGCAAATATTGATACAAAGTTATACCCGAAGCCGAACATGCATTGAACAATTTTGTAACCGGTAAATAAAGTAACCGGTGAGATTTTACACCGAATCGATTACTATTCGGCGTAAAACAGTGAGACAAACCTGTAGATAACTTGAGCGAATAATTGCGAGACTTGATCAGACAAGAGAGTTCCGACTTAGACGAGATTAGAAAATGTGCGTCCAACAGGATCCTACGATCACAAAAGTTCCTATAATCACATAGGCGTATAACAAAGAGCACGCGGATAGCAAACGTAAGGAAGCGCACGATTATTCAATAGGCTATAACTTAGTTTCCATCAGGAATTTCGATAACACGACAGGAGCAACACGAAAGCTCATACCTATATTTAAGAGAATGTACAAGATAGCCGAAAAATTAGGTAACGAGATACGTAGTCACCGATGTGGACCGGTTTCAAAATACCTTCATCCTTACTGAGGTGTCTGGCAAGCTAACCTGCGACCAAAGCATCAAAAGTAAGAGGGACTCGAATCGACGTGGAAATTTAGTTCGTAACTGTGATCTCGTGATCATCCCTATTATTTGTTCTTTTTTCCTCTTTTCTTTATTTATTTTGAGTTATGTAAATCGTAAAGTAATGCTTTTCCGTTATTCTCTGTTGGGACGACAGATAGTCAGAGATGGCCAAATGTAGCGCGCGTTCTAATGAATAAGAGAGAGCGAGTTGGCAGCACTGCGGCGTCAATCAGTCTAGAGAGACTGTCGACGAAGGATTGTATTCGTGCGACTTAGAATAAACTGGCATTTATCTCCCACATCGTATGATCTTTATTTCCATCACATACTAAACTCAAATAGAAGATCATTATTTCCTACAATGTAGTTTGCTTCTGTTATTAATAATTGGTTGGTATAGCAACAATCACATCAAATCAATTTGTTACATATTTACAAATTATTTGTTAAAGATACTAGTGGCTTGTTAAATTAACAAAAAGCTATCTCTCAGTGCATATTATGCAATCAGTTAATTGTTTCGGAATTTGTGGTTAGAAATAATAATATACATCAGTGCTCGCAGAGATTTGCACATTTCGGGCCGATTCCGGCGCTACCTCCACTGGAGGCTTGGCGATCAAGCCGCCGGACGCTCATGACTCAGGAACACCTTTATAGTTTAAACGTACGGAAGTCCTTACGTTTAAAAAATATTTTTCTTGCAAAATAATTTTTATTTCTTTAAAAAATCAAATACTAAATTTTCTAAAACATTTTGTTATAATAACTCTTGCCTACTACAAATCATTCAATAAATGTTACATCGAGAAATTTCTATAACAGACTTACGAAGATTAAAGTCAGGAAATTATCATTTTAATTAAAATGATAAAATTATATTCGCTTATAGAAGAAAATAGTTATTGCGATATAGAATCCTCGTTGAGATTTTATAAGATTTTGTATGGAAAACACGGAATTTCCAGATTTACATATTTCCTGACTTCAATCTTCGCAAGTCTATATAGAAACTTCTCAATGTAAATTTATACAACAATTATTGAATGATTTCTGGTAGACAAGAATTATTATGACAAAATGTGTTAGTTATTTTAAAAACTTCTCGATGTAAATTTATAATAATTATTGAATAATTTCTAACAAGAATTATTATGACAAAATGTTTCGATGTAAATTTATAATAATTATTGAATAATTTCTAACAAGAATTATTATGACAAAATGTTTCAGAAAATTTAGTATTTGATTTTTTTAAGAACAAAATTACTTTGCAAGAAAAATATTCTTTAATAACGTAAAATATGATCTTCGCATGTTTAAGCTGCAGAGACGCTTCTAAGCCAGAGCACCCGGCGGCTCGGCCGCTGAGCCTCGAGCGGTGGTGGAGGTAGCGCGCCGGAATTGGCCCGAAATGTGCAAATCTTTGCGAGAACTGATATACACGATCGTCGTGTCAGTCTTTCCTGTTTATAATTTATAAGAATATAAATGATAAGTTAACATGAATGATAGAGTGCACAAAGAAATTGTGTGTCAAAAAGTCAAAAACAACGATTAGAATATTCAACAGGTATTCAACAACAAATAAGATATAGACTAAAATCACGCTAGAACGTTAATTGCGTGCAACGTACGAATATCCTTCTCCGCGCGTTCTCTGAAGAGAGAAACTTTTGTAGCGAGTATACACACACGCATAAAATGTGTCGTATCTGTGTGCACGAACACTAGTCATTGAAGATAGTTGAAACAGTATGCTGTTGTAGAGGTTGTATACATAGAGTAGAGGAGTCAGCTAAGAATGTATGAGCGAATAGAAAGAAAATGAGATGGCCAGAGAGAATTATCGCTCGATATGCGAGAAGGAGAATTTCATCAAATTACAAATCTGGAGACACAGTAATGGCTGAGCGCTAAGCCAAGCGCAGCGATTGAAACTATTCTAATTCAAAAACGACATCGCTAGACCTCCTCATTTTTTATAAAGTTCCTATAATGTTTCTACATAACATATTTATTTTTTTTTAAATCTGTAGAAGATTTTTGTCGCAAATTTTAAAACGTTATTTCGGTAAGGCTTGGTATAAGAGTTTACATGTCAAGCTTTGAAGGTAAATCTCTATTTCGACATTAGTACCATTAGCACCGCTATGGTCTTTGAAATTTTAATATATAGATAAAATTATTTTAAATATAATATTCAAATTTCAAAAAAATCTGTAGAAACTCAATTTATCGAAAAACTATCTTAATTAAAATCAAAGTGTATAAAATATAACGCTACTAAAAAAAATCATTTGTTTCTTCAAAGTTACCTCTTATACAGGGTGCTTCCGATACATACAGATCAGTAAATGCCTATCTGCCTATGAGCAGAGGCACGCTTTACTAATGCGGAATAAGATTAGATCACAAGTCCGGCGGAGAATGAGACAAGAGAAATTGAATAACGCTACTAAAAAAATCATTTGTTTCTTCAAAGTTACCTCTTATACAGGGTGCTTCCGATACATACAGATCAGTAAATGCCTATCTGCCTATGAGCAGAGGCACGCTTTACTTAATGCGGAATAAGATTAGATCGCAAGTCCGGCGGGGAATGAGACAAGAGAAATTGAATTTTAGAGTACAGTATCAAATTCAGTAATATGATATAAAATGTATTTAATATGATATAAATATATATTTAATAATACCAGTAAAGCGTGTCCCTGTCATAGGCAGATAGGCAACCCAATTTACTGATCTGTAGATATCGGAAGCACATGTATTATATTATACATATGTACAGAAAGATTACAATATTTTTTTTATGGATTTTGAAATTCAGCATGATTGAACGTAAATGGTTAAATTCATAAATAAGAACCAATCATTCGGTGAGCAAACAACATTCTGAAATACCTATTGAAAAAAAAGTATTGCAATCTTTCTGTGATTAGCTGTATATATATATATGTATTTATTACATAAAGATTCATTCTCGACGTTCTCGTCGATCTATTCCTTCTTGAAAAAAAAAAAAAGATTATATATCGGTTATTAACATAATCGGCTTTGATAGAGATGAATCTTTATAACATCATATAAATATAACAAATAAATAACAATTACACATATCTGTGATGTCATAGTGGCAAATTTTGCATTAATAAATGTTATATTATTATTTTATCTCAATACGTATTTTATCTCAATATGTGGTTGTTATACGTACGTATATTAACTATGTTGCCGTTTTGAAACATTTAGAACATGTCGCTGTTATTAATTACAATAGGCAAAATGGAACGACAAATTTGAGAACATTTTCCGCAAATTCACGTAATAACTTTTGATATAACTGTTACCCAAGTAGCACAGCAGCACTTATAAAGCGCTAAAAAAATGATTACATGCGCTTTTTTAACGCTTTATTAATGTTTTGTAAGCACTATGTGCTATTTGAATACATTCCAAAAAATTATGATTATTATGTATTTATAGGATGATTATTCATATTCTTTTTCTTGAATATATACTCTTTTTTCGAGTGTCCGGGTGGGTTTTCAATGTGTACTCTTTTTTGTACTACTTTTGGGATTTGGAAGCAAGAGAGGGGGGTCGGAAGTTATTAATTCACTGTGATACTGTCACACATGAATAGAGTGATCAGATAGACCGATTTTTTCCGGATATGTATTCTTTTTTTGAGAGAGAGAGAGAGAGAGAGAGAGAGAGAGAGAGAGAGAGAGAGAGAGAGAGAGA
>NW_012130066.1:9039645-9040540 GCF_000143395.1 Atta cephalotes | reverse complement strand
AGAGAGAGAGAGAAAGAGAGAGGGGAGGACCGAAAATTATTAAGCCCATCACACATAAAATACTTATTATATGTCTGTACTAAAATTTAAAAATTATTAGGTATTATTATATCATATTAAAGCCATTTTTTTTTGCTAATAGATACTAAATACATGTTTTCATAATATATAATGTTTGAATGTACTCTTTTTCTTTTACTTTTGAATTCAAAGATACAACTTATTTTGAACTATAATTTAACTTAAAATGTTCTTTTCGTCCTACTTTTGAATTTTAGTGTTTTACTTTTGTATTACTTTTCAATTAGAAATGTCCTGATTTATCTAGATTAGATCTAATCGCCCTACGTGTTTGAGATGTATTTGTGTTTGCTAAGGAATGACCAAGCGAGAATTTGAATTGAACTTTTTAACTAAACACAATTGCATTGTCCAATTTCTCTAACCTCTGTACAGTTCAGATATAATTCTAGTGACTTCTAGTTATTTCATAAGAAATCCGAAAAATCTGAAGGAAAAAAAATTAGAAGTTAAAATGCAACGCTTAAAGTTTTCGATGATCACACAACTGCGTACCATAGCCGATCGAACAATTATTGGGCTGCTTGGTGGGAATACTCTTCAAGGTTCTTCCTAAATATTGAATGTCTGTTTTTCACAAGGAGGAGAAAGAGAGTGAAGAGAGCGCGGAGGGAGAGATGAAAGGAGAGAAGAAGGAAAAGGGAAGGGATAGAGGGAGGAAGAGAGAGAGAGAGAGAGAGAGAGAGAGAGAGAGAGAGAGAGAGAGAGAGAGAGAGAGAGAGACGAGAGAAGAACGAAGTAGAGAGACGTAGTAGACGAGACGTAGTACGTACGTACGTAACGTAACGTAATACGTATACGTAACGTTAACTTA
>NW_012130066.1:9036879-9039625 GCF_000143395.1 Atta cephalotes | reverse complement strand
GTACGTACGTACGTAGTAGTAGTACGTAGTAGTAGTAGTAGAAGAGAGANAGANAGAGAGAGAGAGAGAGAACGCTCAAGGACAAAGATATACGCAGAGGTCTGGAACAGATCTTATACGGACTACCGTTCAAAAATATGTCTTATCATATTTTTGCTAATAATTCCATATTTCATTCATAAAATATAAAATATAATATGATATACACTCTCTTATTTTTTATCACGGTAGTTCAATATAGAATCATGAATTGCTAAAAAATAATTAATAAACAAATTTCTCAAAAAGATTATCAAGTAAATTAAAGGTATAATTTCAAATTTTTAATTAGGCATCTATAAACATTTAAATATCACGACTAACAATAAGAAAAAAATTGAAGCAATACATATATTCTTGCAGAAATTAAATGCCAGATTAAATATAAATTAATGATTGAAGAACTTATGCTGAGTTTAAAGTTTGTCTTATGTTATCAAAACTCAAGAAGATTAAGCTCAAAGTTAAAAATCTGAGAAAAACTAAATTCTTTTTCCTAATTTTATACTCAAACAAATATTCTGCGGTTCTGTGTTAATGTCACAGAATTTTTTATTTATTTATGACCTCAAGAAGATACTCTACAAAATAAACGAATTTCGTATAAGCATAAAGTGCTGGATTTAGGATTGCAATCCTCTTAATGCTAAAAAAATGTCTTACACGTACTGATATGCACGCATAGCTACAGTAACACGTAAATGACAAACTTTTAACGAAAAAGCATGCTGATATTTTGTATATTCTCTTATTTCTATTTGAATTATTATAATAAAATTTTTTATAAAAGAATTTGTTTTTGATCATATGTCCTTTTTATAGACGTTTTATAGACGTTTTTATAGACGAATATGTATTATAAATACAAGCGCTTGATTCATGTAAAATTTTTTGCTTAGAGGATATGCTAAAAAGAATTCCCCGCTTATCGACAGAATATTTTTTTGTGTAGTAAAAACGTATAACAATAAATAAAAATATATATTGTGCAAACTATATTTATGTTTCTTTTTTGTTACAAAACTTTCATAAAAAGAGAGAATATGCTGAAACTTTTGAGTGTCAGAAAAAGTATACGACGATGTTAAAAAAGTGTCAATTTTACCCTCGGAATGCAAAATTACAAATAAACTAAAATAAATTTAAAAATTTACGCATTAAAACATTCATAATGTTAAACAATAATAATTTTAGATATTAAACGTTTAATATCTTTATATGATAATTTGAATATTTCTATTGTAACAAATTAAAATTTTTAGAAAGTTAAACCAAATTTTGCATCTCAAAAATTATAAAAAAAATTACATTTACTTGCTAAAGGTAAAAATTGGCACCTTTCTATTGACATCTTACTTTGACATCATTTAGGAAATTGTTAATTCTTCTTCTTTAAGCCACTATTTTATTTGTACATTTTTGTTTGTATGACAAATTTTTCAAGCCTATAGTTGATTGATATAAAAGAATTGGCTTTAGAGAGATTCGAGGATCTCTTTGTTCTGTACATATTTATCGTACTACAAAAATGCGTAAATAAAATAGCTTAGATGCAAGTTAAAAGCAAAATCGTATTACTGCGGTAAATTATAAAATTTACTGCGTCTAATAATTGTTGCACACAGGAGCACAAGATATAAAGTTGCACTGTAGCACCTGACGTGTACATGGCAATTGAAATTGCTTCCCCGAACGTTGTGGATGTAACCTGAAAGAAAATGTATTAATTATTAAATCATAATTAATATATTATATATTCAGTAATTATTTTTAAATGTCTTTTCATTTAAAATTAATTTCTATAAACAAAAAGTGAGAGGAAAGGAAAGTAATTATTTAGATTAGGGACACCCCCGCCGATGATCTTAACCTCGACATATGTTGTCAATATCATGGTCCTGAGTGACCGACAGATTTTAGATGACGATCGTCCTTCGTTAAAAAGTTATTAACAAAAAAACTTATAACACGAGAAGTCCTTGCTTTAAAATATGTTTGCTATTCATGCACTGAAGCGACTCATTGAGAGTCGCTTCGGATGAAAATCGTGAGCCCCTTTGCAAGGAGGAGGGGGGGGGAGTGAGAGTCGAAGGGGGGGAGTGAAAGTCGTGCTCCTCTTCACAGGGAGGAAGAGGGGGGGCTAGGATCACTTCAGACAAGGTGTTAAAAGAAAATTATAGTATTTATATGAGATATTATATATTATATGGTACATATTTATTCTTGCACCCGAACGACTTTCATCCGAAACGATTCCTCCCCCCCTTCCCCCCTGCAAAGGAACGCACGATTTTCACTTTTAACTCTCACCTTCGTACAATGCACGAATAACAAGCTTATTTTAAACCGAAGAATTCTCGTGTTATTACAGTTATTATAGTTGAATTTTTTTTGTTAATAACTTTTTAACGAAGGGCGATTTAAAACTTGTCAGAGGTCACTCAAAGCCATGACTTTGACAACATATGTCGAAATCAAGGTCATCGGCAGGGTGTCCCTTAATCTAAATAATTACTGAAAGGAGGAAGGGGAGGAGAAAAGAGAGGGGGGGGAGAGAGAGAGGGAAGAGAGAGAGAGAGAGAGAGAGAGAGAGAGAGAGAGAGAGAGAGAGAGGAGGACGAGAGTAGAATAACAACACACGACGTACGTAACTAACTAGTACGTACTAACTAAGAACGTAAGTAACGTAACGTAACGAACCAACTAC
>NW_012130066.1:9000228-9035733 GCF_000143395.1 Atta cephalotes | reverse complement strand
TAGAGACGTAGTAAGTAGAGAGAGAGAGAGAGAGTAGAGAGAGAGAGAGAGAGAGAGNGNNGAGAGAGAGAGAGAGAGAAGGGCGACAGTGATAACAAACTCACGCTGCTAAACATGATTCCAATAAAGCAGAATCGAAAGACACTCATTACATACATTAAACTAAAGTTTAAAGACAGCAGTTTCTTTAGCAATAAAGTTAAGCTGAAAAAAAATGTATAATATAACTATAACGCCATGGAATGATACAAAAATAATTACACAGATTTAAGTATAAATTTTATATAAAATTTAATCAGACAAATAATTTAAATATGTAAGACAAATAATTTAAATATGTAAGAACTAATTTGTCATAATTATCGTATTTTTGTATATTATATAGTATACAAAAATATGAAAAAACGTATTATATTCAATGTTAGTATGCTGGATAATGAATATATATAATATATTCATTACCCATACTAACGTTGAATCAATCTCAGAAATATTGAATTATAACTTTGCGAACATTGCAGTAACATCGCAAAATATAGATTCAATGTCAAAGGGAATTGCAGAATCTAATGTCCATTGAATTGCAATGTTTGTGAGATATTGTAATTCATGCGACGTTATATTAATTAATTCTGTTATTAAAATAAATATTATTGATTAACATCATATTCCGGCACACACACGACAAAATTATCGAAAAATAATTTTAAAAAACATTTTCCATCTCATTTGGGAATTAATTTCTTTATTTTCCTAAGCGATCATCCATCCGAATCTGTACCTCCACGTGGCATACTTGACTTCTGCAATTGTACAGAAACTGCTACTTCGATGATCTATATTGAATGTGAGTGGATGTATAATGTACATGTAGCTATATGTACAAAGATCACGAATCGATGTCGCGCATCAAACAAATAATATCACATGCACGAGCACTCTGCACGTAGTCGCTTCTCGCGTAAACATATAGATATAGATATCGTTTAGAATTTCGAAAAGATCAATTTGAATGACTTAAACTTTCTGTTCACATGATATTCTGTTTTTGTTCATTTTTTACAAAATAAAATAGATATATAATTGATATATAATTTATTCAATGTTATTTCAATGTTGCAGCAACATTAACAATTAATGTGGGAAAATCAATAAAAATTCAACTAGTGGTCCAGTTTGTTCAATATTGTTTCAACGTTGCAGCAACATTAACAATCAATATTGAAGAATCAATATAGATGTAACACTGATAAAATATTGATACTTCAATATTGCAATATTTCAACAACATTCTTTCAACGTTCTGTGCTGTATGGGACTATATCTATATAATACAGGATGTCGGATAATTAACGATAAAACTTTCACATAGAGACAAAATGGATTAAGATGGATTGAGATGAAAAGTCCTTTATTATTTTTTGCAATAATTAACGAATTATTAATTTATGAAAATAGCCAAAATTGCCCGTCCTAACGCCAGTATAAGCGCGCGACAAGATAAGACTACTCAAAGAGACATACGTTCTATCATCGCTAAACATTGTTTACAAGTGACATTGGCATTAACATGCCTAGCGACGGCAAACGCACGTGTGCGAAATTGTCCTCGTACTTTTCGAATTTTATAATTTTCTTAATTGTGTTGTTTCGATTTGTGCCACATACCGCAACTCAATATAAAATTTTCCAAAAATAAAAATTCTTTTTTTGCTGGCTCTGCACTTTTTAAATTTTGTAATTTTTTTTTATTGTGAAACGTAGCACAAAACAGTCAAGAAAATAACAAAATTCGAAAAGTGCGTGACCAACTTCACACAGATAACGCGTGCCTCGCTGAGTGGTCTTATGTCATCGCGCATGTACATTTAATGATAAGCCGAGTAAATTTGTCTATTTTCATAAATTAATAATTAATTAACTATTGCGAAAAATGCAAAATGATAGAGGATTTTTCTTTTCAATTAAATCATTTTGTTCCTATGAGAATTTAATTATCAAATTATATATGCAGGGTGTCCTGCTATTTTTGGCAAAGCACTCTTAAAGTGTAGATAGAGCAAACTAAACTGGATCGAAAAGTCCTCTACCATTTTGTAATTCTCGATGTAGTTAACGATATTATTTTATTTATTTAAAATAATCCGACCTACCATCAAATATAAGCGAGGGGCGAGATAAGATCGAAGCCAGTAAAGCGTACTGAAATTTGTCGTTGCTAGATATGTTAATGCCAATGTCACTTGCACAAATAACGTGAACGTCTAGTTGGACCTCTCTGAATTTCAAGCAGCAAAACGACGGCTTGTAGAGGATCATACAGAGTGGGAAAAGCCGCTAGCGTTTTGATGCTGCCAAATTACACTTTCATTACGCTCCTAAGCGGACCTCATGTCTGCGAGCATTATACGCTCCTAAGCGTCGAGCAGCATTTGGATTGTACGTGAGATAATGAGGTGAGAAAGTAAGACGGAATTGAAACTAAAAAAACGGTCAAGAAATGCAAATCGTGCCGAGCTCTGTCAAAAATTAATAACTCGTTAACTAATGCAAAAAATGCAAAATGAACTTTTCTTCTCAATTTAATCTATTCTGCTCCTATATGAGAGTTTTATCATTAATTATAGAGCATTCTATATATACAATGTATATTACAGGATGAAGCATTTTAATCGCTCCAAGCGGATATCTCAGAAACTAAAAGAGATACAGGAAAAAGTTTCATATAAAAGTTGTAGGTTTTCTTTAAAGAAAGAATAGATTTTGTACAATATATGAGACAACAAGATCAACATAAACTTTTAAATACGAGAATTATTATTACTTTTTATTGCTTATTCTTGTACTTGAAATCGAAACGTATTTGAATATACAATAAAGTATATTTTTTCATTAAACAATTTTCGAATTATAAAACTTGACAGTTATACTATACTGCTGACGACATTGA
Organism: Atta cephalotes; assembly: GCF_000143395.1. NCBI lineage: Eukaryota > Metazoa > Arthropoda > Insecta > Hymenoptera > Formicidae > Atta > Atta cephalotes. The sequence goes on along the minus strand of NW_012130066.1, from coordinate 9,032,783 downwards.
CCTAAGGTATACGTCGAAGTTACTCAGTCGGATTTAATCTGTTGTGCGTGCGTATATGTATTGAGTGATTGTATAATATACAATCACTGCAGAGCCTTCCAAATAATTACATGATCGTGTATCCATCAAGATTTCAACGGTAAGCAGGCCTCTCAATTTTACCCTCTCCAATCCTGTTACCTTCCAGTTTTCCCGCCACACACGTTCAAAGTCGTCACAAACAAGTATGCAAATATGCAAATATAACTCTTAGGCCGATATTCATAGTCCCTTCTTATATTCAAGACTGTCTTAAGTACAGTCTTAAGATGTTTTCTAGATTCATAGTCAAAAAATAAGATGGTACTTGAGTAAAATCTCAAATCAAAATTTATCGAAGACAATCTTTTTCAAAACGTCTTGAACAGACTTGACATGATTCATAAATATATCTTGTTCAAAATAAGCATAGACTTAAGACTACTTTCTAGTTACGAATTCATAGTCATTATAAGACGTTTTATTTGACATGTATATATAATAAATAAGACGATCTTCGCCAAGCCTGTTCGAGGTGGACTTAAGCAAAAATTAGAAATGTTAAGAAGAAAAAATTTTAATAAAGATATATTGAATAGATGCGTTTTCGCGTAAAAATAAATATTTGAAAAAAATGTCACTCTGTCCCGCGAACCAAGATATTAAATATCAAAGTTGACTATTGAGGTTAGGAAATCTGTCATATTTAAATATATCAATATATGATTATGCGTTGTGATCACGTGTGCAAATTCTTGTAAGCAGACAAGATATTTCTTTACTGCAGACTTTTATTTGATTGTATTGAAAAATGATATATTCAATAAAGCAATGAAATAAAGATTCTTGGCTTGCTGTTCAAAAATTTGTTGGTAATACAAACTTATGGCCAAAATTCATACAGGAATGTTTTAACCGAGATTTAACCGATCATAAACGAATATGATTTTTGTAAATTTTACCTGTATAAATGCAACATCAGAAGATTTTTTATATGACATTTTATGTTTCATTAAAATAAGCATATACAAAAAGTCGGAAACGCGAGAGATTCACGATTGATTTACTTATATTTAAATCGTTAAGTAATATTATTAATTTTAATTAACAAATTTAATAATACATTATAAAATATTTGTAATTTTTTTCAAAATTTATAGGAATTTGGACAACGGCGAAGTTGCGTTTATAGTTACAGCATGTATTTTAAAGAAATGCTGGATTTAAACTTTAATTAATATAAAAAATTAAAAAGGTTAATTTTAAACTTAAGTTTCTCTGCTTTAAAACAAATCTGCTTTAAAAACATAAATTCATCGCTTTAAAAAATACAAATTATTTTCTTATATTATTTTTAAAGCAGTGAATTTGTGTTTTAAAAGCAATGAACCACTGCTGTGACAGATTTCCTAACCTAAATAGTCGTCAACTTTAATGATATATTTCCATTTGCGAAGCAGCACGGCACCTTTTTCTTGTCAAATATTTATTTTTACGCGAAAACACATTGATTCAGTGTATTTTTACCAAAATTTGAGGTGAACGGGAATTTCTTAATGTTAATTACCATCTGCAATACTCTAGGAAAAATACAGACAAGACGGACAAGACAGTTCTGTAAAATCCGTTCTTCAACTCTGATGAAAAATTTTATTAAAATTAATTCTCGTTTTAGAACAGCATTTCGAAAAAAATTTATTTTAATTTTAGCGAAATTTTTTTGTTGAAAAATTTATTTTTAGTGAAATTTTAGTAAAGAAATTTTAAGAAAAGTTTTCGAAAAGTTTCTACAGAAATTCAGAAAAATTTCAGTTCAATTTCAGCGATTTTTCAGTATGTCAGCTGAAAAATTAATTTTCAGTGAAATTGCAATAATTTTTCAATCAATTTCGCTAAATTTCAACTGAATTTTGCTAAAATGTTCCAAACATGAAATATTATAATTTCAGCGAAATTTTTTTCACCAAGGAACGCACTTCAAGTTGGAATCCATAATTACTAGTCTAATCATACAAAAGATAATATAATAACACATTTTGTAAATTTATACTTCTCAAATGCAGTGTCTCTTCGATTAGAGAATCCAACCGAAATATTACGGAAACAGCCGAATATCAAGTAAGTTCAACATTAAGACCATCTTCGTCAAGACAACCTTAAATAAAGGATTTCTTAAAGAAAAACTTCTCGAAGATCGTCTTATTTCGTGATTATTGTTACGATCTCAAAACGATCTTGATTGAATAAGACAGTTTTGACCAAGACGACCTTAACTGCTATCTTGAGTTTTGACTATGAATACGGACTTAAGGATTAATAGAGATTCTAAACGAAAATAAATACGTCATAAATATGGCTTTTTTTGATTTTGTCTCTTTTTCTCTTATACGTATCTATCTTTTAATGAAACTGTGCTTGACCTCTATACGAAATGATACGCCGCATCATCGCGCCGGTGCACAGTCACAAATAGAGGAGAAGTGTTAAACCCAAGGTGGGGGACAAGCGGGTGAGAAATAAGGAGATTTGGGGCACGCGGTGCCCGAGGAAGGCTCTGTTGTATACGTTCGTATGATATGTGTGGAAGAGAGGAAAAGTTACGCTTTTTGATCGATTGTTTGGGATATTATATTGAGAAGCAAAGGAACTTGCGTAAATCAAACACCTCAAAATTAAGAAGCAAGAGGAATTCACATTAATCATCCCAAAGGGTTGAAATTCTTGTCGTTCATACTGGATACTAAACAAGGGAAAATGCATGTCAGTCGATGTGGAGCTAGTTGATCACCAAACATAATCAATTCAAGTAATGAATTGAAATAAGAACAGGTAACTTTGACTCCCTCCCTCTTTCCTCCATACATGCACATACGCAGTACGCACGTATGCACATATACACACAAAACAAAAACACAAATCCGATTGAATAACTTTCACGTGGTCCTTGGTCCTAATGCTAATGTCAGCAGTACAGTAACTGTCAAATTTTATAATTTGAAAAGTGCTTAAGGAAGAAATACTTTATTATAGTATTTGAAAACATCTCGTCTACAAGAATATACAAAAAAATAGTAATTCCTATTTAAAAAATTCATGTTAATCTTGATCTTGTAATGTCTTATACAAAAAGTGTAATTTCCATCTTCTTTTCCAAGAAAACTTACATTTTTATATAAAATTTTTTCCTCTATTTCTTTTAGTTTCTAAAATATCTATCTGAGGCTATTAAAATGTCCTTGCATACACCTTGCATACATATAATCAAATATATTATATTTTTTCATACTTTTTTCTTGTCATAAAAATTAATGATAAAAGGTATTATCTATTTTAATAAATTCTGAAATACTCACTATATCACATCATTGTGATGTCGACACAATGCTTTTATTTCTTTTTCTTTTTTCCAATAATGCTTAGGAGAATGTCCTGTTCGAGATTTATCTTCTTCATTTTTTTCCTGAAGTACCATCGCGATTTTCATCGCTATATATCGATACTGCGCTGTTACCATCAAGACTAAATGCATCATGTATATCTCCACACTGACTTTTTTAACGAACATATATATCATGCAAATCAGTATAAATAGATCTCCTAGTAAAAAGACTCTGAACGAGAATGGCTGTTCAGAGAAAGCAGCAGGCATTCTGTAATCCTCATAATAAAACAGGTTCTTCTCGAATATCAATACGAAATGCATACAGCTCCATCCTATTATCGCTACTATGCCAGAGGACAAATAAAAATTGACTGGAATTTTTACTGGTTTTAAAGTCGTTATTATAACATTCTTCATAGTTTCATCAGCAATATATAGTATTTCATTCAACTTTTGGATTAATTTGTATGCCAAATTTTTACGAATGCAAATTCGTAAAACCACAAAGAATATTTCTATGAAGATTACAATGGTGAGAAGGCCATCCTTAAGAGCTTTCTCCATTGGCACATAGATGCATCCAGGTATCATCGCGATTATTAAAATGAACTGTAATATCCACACAAAAACACTATATATTTTCCAAAAAGATGAAAAGGAGTCGCGGTTGATCATCGGTAGAAGATTGCCCGAGAGCAAATTCAACCGAACATTTAAGGAATTCACATTTTGAAAGTTCATCCTAATGTCGTCAATCGGAATTGTGTGACTTTCCGTACTTTATATTCACTTCGCTTCATGTCTTTCTCGTAATGTTATATTATATATCTTTTCTTCTTTTCAAGAAAAATGTATCTTTTTTGTCATTTGCGGGGATTAACAATGCCATTATTCGGAAATAATGGCATTGTTGATCTCCGCAACGTTCCATTATTCCTTTGAATTTTTACTTGATAACTGGATTTGTATATACACATGACATGCAATAGTATTCTGTACTTTTCATTACAATTTATAATGTTTTATCTTGTTATTAGTGTACATCAGACTTCAATATCATTAATAACATAGCGTATTTCTGAATAAATAACAATATGAAGTAGTCCTCTGTCATTTTCAATTGTAGAAGTTGATAAATAAATGTCATGATGTCAAGAAATAAAGATATTCGAGGCAGGACTATAATCTTTAATATAAATGTCTGTTATAAGGAGAAGTATGATCAAAAGCCTTCCTCTTAATATATCTATGTTCCACACTGTTGTATTATATACAACGATGATTATCTTATAGCTTCTTAATTACAAACACATCGCAGATGTGAGTGCAAAGAATTCACAGTATATAATGTTTAACACGTACTTTATAGATCTGAGAAAGTCCTCTTTCATTTTTTATTATCACGACATGTAGAAGTTGAATAAACGTCACAATGTTAAGAAATTAAGATATTCGATGTACAGGACTGTAATCTTTACTATATCTATTATAGAAGTATGGTCAGAAGCTTTCTTTGTAATTATATCTATTTCTACATAGTTGCATTCTACTAGTTATCTTGAGATGCTTTCTTTATAATTATATATTTACAAACACGATTATATATCACAGAACTGTTGCAAATTCTTAGCATATAATGTTGTTTAATAATGTGGTTTATAAAAACAACAAAATAATCTTCTGAATTAATGTTTTATGAAAATTAATGCAACACGTTCATGTCCTAATCATAAAATCTCTAAAATTTTGTTTATAAAACTGAACCATTAAAGGAACAGTCAAACCAAAATTAATTCTTCTTAAAAAAGAATTAATTTTGGCAGTTTAGTTGGTACTTAATTCAACATATTTTTTCTTTGAATTTTATAAACAAAATTTTGATACCCCTATGGGTTTACCTCTCTCTCCAATAGTTGCTGAGAAATTTGGAGATTAGGGCATAAGGAGATATTGAGTTTTCAATCCTTATTTTATTTTCGTTATATGGACGATATCATTATGGTAGTTCCAAAAAGCCTCTTTGATTTTACGCTTGAGACCTTTAATTCTTTACATGACAGATTGAAATTTATTCTAGAATTTGGTAACAATAAAATAAATTTTTTGGATATTACTAAATATTATTATAAATAATAACAATTTAATTGAATTTGACTGGTATCATAAGCATACGCATTCGAGAAGATATCTTAATTTTTTATCGTCGCATTCACTTTCACAAAAAAGAAATATAATAATAGGCATGACAGATAGAGCGTTTTTATTATCGAAACTTAAATATCAACAAACAAAAAAATTTTTAGCACATTATTAGTACATTATTAAAAAATGATTATCCAGTTGATTTAATTTTTAATACTATTAACGCACGTTTAAAATTTCTTCATAAGAGTAGGATACAACAGATTGAATCAAAAGTGGAAAATAAAAATGAATTTGTCTCTTGATTTATGCTTTTTTATATTTCTAAATTTCGGAGGAATTTAAAAGAATTAGCAACATTTTTAACACTAAATTAGCTTCTACTAGTCTAAATAAATTAACGAGTTTAATTAAAGTACAAAAAGACATCGTCCCAATTGAAAAGAGAAAAAATGTATACAAAATTGCTTGTAAATCCTGTGACGCTTCATATGTTGAACAGACAGGAAGAAAACTTAAAATTAGATTGTCTGAACATCGAAATCATATTAATCGTAATATTAATAGTATCCAATCAGTGATCACAAAACACCATATGAATATCAACACTTCGATTAGGAAAATGTCAATATTGGATGAAGAAGTGTCTTAATAAACGATTAATATCGAGTGCCTCCATATCCTCATGCAACAAAATAGTCTCAATTTATGCTCAGATACGAAGAGTTTATATCACACTTATATTCAATTATTAAAAGATCAAATAGTTTTATCTTTTTGACTTATTTAATCTTTTGTTTATGTATTGTTGTCTTTTCTTCCTTTTATATTTTCTTTGTTGACACGTTTTATTTATTACATATAATGTAACATATAATGTAACATATAATGTTGTTTGTTTCTTTCGAGTTATGATTAACATCCTTTTAACAAAATTTTCATTAGTGTTAAGAAATTTAAATTGTTAAACTATTTTTTTTATCCAATATTTAGAATTCCTTTCTTGTTCTGGATAAATCACTGTTTTTTTTATAACAAAACTTTTTAATTGATTTGACTTGATTATGAAATACATTAATTTTTTGATAGATTATTGATAGATATAGATTTTGATAGATACAACAAATCTGTAAATCTGATGGTGATTTTCCTTAGACATGCAAGAAATTAAATTTTGATTTTTGTAATTACTGAGGATGGCACCAAAGTGTGCTGAAACGTACTAAATTTTGGAATAAAGACTTAAAATTACATTTTGCTAACTAATTATGCTGATTTTGACTTACCTGGATTTTGGATTCTTTTTGGTTTTGAATTTGAAGGATCCGTAAGAAAATTACATTTATTACATATACAATTATTACTATTTTGAGTAGAATCTTTTGTTAATTCCGTGAAAGAGTTCTCTTATGCCTGGTGCTCAATTATTGGTATTAAGAGTTAAGAATCTATGTAATTTATCAATCTGTATTATCGACTCTAATTGTAAGTCTAAAATTGTGATTATTGGCGAAAACTAATAAACTAAAGAATAACATTCGCGAACGATCCGACGAAGTTGCATCACTCGTGAGTGCGATCGCATCATATACCGTAAATAAAGATATACCTTCCTATTTATAATATATAAATTTAAACAGATGAAACAGTAGTATATAAGTAAATTTAAACAGATGAAACACTATCCTCAATCAATTGAATGTAATTTATTGAATCCAGAATCCTAATCTTATTCAATTGCTTGGCGAGGAGATTATGGATTATTTTTATCGATAGAATTCGCTGAATGTTTTAAATAATCCAATATCCCTAAAAAGGATATTCAAAGGTTGTCCAAATGAATAACACTGTGTGCGTCTTTAAAACATCCTAAAGATGTTCGAGAATCTACGAGAGTGAATCAAATATAAACTGGAATTTTTTTTTAATTTATTGAAGTTGACTATAAAAATACAAACGTACGAAGTTATTTCCCTACATAATCTCTGGACTTAGAAACATATTTTTCTCAACGGATAAGTAGTTTTTTATCTCGTTATCGTAAAATATATGTGAAAATTAATGATAATAAAAATTGTGACAGTCAATCACGCACAAACATTTTGACAGTAACATTGTCATCAAATCTCTGTCCTCCAAGTGCTTCTTTTAGTATCCATACAAATAATAATTGCAGCGATAAGGATCCGGACTGTAAGGAGGGTGTTCCAGTAGTAGTCCAGAAAAAATTCTCAATTTTTTGTCGAGTTTGAGCAGCTGTACATAAGGCTGGGCAGTGTCATGCAACAGGATTACGTTTCGTATTGGAAATCCGTGTCTTTTTCGATGATATGTGAGTTTCGTTTCGTCTAAAAGACAGTAGTTTGCGACATTCACAAAACGACGTTCATGGAAAAAATCAATGTGCAAAATTCTTTTGAAATAAAAAAACAGTTGTAAGAACCTTTCCAGCTAAGAACCGACATCGGTGACCTTTATTTTCAATTGCTTCTCGTCCTTCTAATAATTGTTTGTGCCACGCGTATACTTGAATCTTCTTAAGGGTGTTGTCCCCTGAACTGTATCTTAAGCCTTCTCAAAATTTTGGATAGATTTACGCCCTCTCTCGTAAGAAACTTGATAATAACCCATTGTACAATGAAATATCCTGTGGCGTCCCTAATTTCATTAGAAGTTTAAGTTGATAATCCTGCATTAAAAATTTGAAATAGTCCTGTCTGTATATTTTAAGATATAGACCGTTGTTCTGTTAAAAAAGATTGGTAGATATTTTTGGTTAAAATTAAGGATTATTAAGCCGAGCCTGTTTGTAATTATATACGCAGAATAAAAGTATTATTTTGTTTATTATAAGTACATATTACATCTTAATTTATCGAAAACATAACCCCCACAACCTCTTGCTCTAACATCATGATACTCTCACCAAAGGAGTGTAGAGTGGTAGTGTAGAGTTTTCTACAATCTCCTTCAGAATCTCCTTCAGGCATCCCTATTTGTAACACTTAGAAACCGCATCACTCTCCGCTTACCTCACGAGGCAAACAAAAATAATTCCGGTTTATATAATATTTGATTCACCTTCGTATGCTTAAAATATGTACAATATGTACATTTTTAATACATTTAAAAAATTTTTTTTGTACTGTTACAACAGTACATTATTATACTGTTTGGGAACAAATCAAACAATTTTATAAGAACAAAAATTTATTTTCAGTTTTCAATTAATTTAGAACAATTATATAAAAAATAATATGAATTAAATGAAGATTTAAGACTTATTTAAAGGAACCGTCTAAATCTATCCCGTGTTTAACTTTAAAAATGCATCATTATTGAATAAAGTTACATAAGCATAATGTATAATGTCATACTATTAATTTTAATGTAATTTATATTTCTGCGTATACTCATCAACTAAAAGGTTCTAATACATTTTTTCGGTAGAGGATTTAGGATCTCACAAGAGGAACTCTAAAAATAATACCTTTGGATTTAAAGTCAATCTTTTTGGTAACTACAGGTCAGAAAAGAAATTTCGTGTTCGGCGATTTTTCCACATAGGCCTTTAGTTTTCGAGTTTTTAAATTTTTTAAATCGGCCGCATTTTGGGCATAAATGAACCATTAACATGCTTTACGAGCAATACTTTTTTTATTTTTATCTCAAATGATTCTTACATTAGAAACCAAAAGATGCGAGTTCGAAACCCATATCGTACATAATTTTATTTTATTTTTTATTTATCTTATTTATTGTTTATTTGTGAATTTTAATATATTGTACAATATTATTTAATATGTTACTGAAAATTTAATGCATTCATATTATATGTAATTAAATGTAAATTTATGTTTTTTGCGCTGTTAACTGTCACATTCACATAACGGAACAAAGAGTTAATATATATTGACATAATTGGATAATGAAAAGCAATTAAGGAGTAACATACAATAAATTGAAATCCGATTGCAATATTTGTATAGAATAATAATGAGTTTATTCATTATTTTGTTTTGTCGCACAATAGTTAGGGTGATACATATCATAAAAACATACGAAACATAAGAATTTTCTGCAATTTGCATATTGAATAACATCATGCTGCACGCACAATTCTTTTTCCATATATCTGATGGAAAACATATCTGGTTTACATTAGAAAGCATATTTTTTGTACAATTTCGTATGTTTCGTATATTTCGTTTCGTATGTTTTTATAATGCATGCTCGATAACGTATGTTTAGAAATTACGTTGGCAAAGAAGAAACAAAATGTAACGCACACGAATGACAGAAGATCAATGTATTTCTCGTTATAAATAAATACAATTATTAATGATATCAACTCAAGCAATTATTGAAGTAAATTAACATATATCAGTAGAATAGCTAGGGGATCCTAACTCACGGATACAGCAACCAGCAGATAGCTCTAGTGTCGCGCGAGTGGAAGGGCGAAGTCACAGATTCTGGGGTTTGAGAGAGAAGAAAGCGCGTCATCGCGATCCATGTTAGAGGGGAAGAGGGAGTTTGTTCCTTCTCTCTTTCACTCGTTACGTTCTCTCTTTAAACTATTGTTCTCTCTTCTATCCATTGTAGGATGCAGTTCTCTCTCTTCCACCCGTAGCAGTCTTATTATTTATACGCTCTCTCTTCCTCCATTGCGTTCTCTTTTCTTCTTTCGCACACGATTTTATTAAATAGATATGGTATTTACAATTTTTAATGATACGACTTAGAAACTAATTATAATATGATAATATTTTCATGAATTTTTAATAATATAACCTAGTAACACTAATTATAATAATATTCTTTTTTTATGTAATACAAATGGCCAAGCGCGCTTTCTTATTGATTAATTCACTACTACTATGAAGAAGAAGTGGCGAAGATACTAAGGATAAAATAATTTTAGAAGAAAAGAATATATATTTTAACATACATTTATTTATCATGTAATACAGTATGTACAATATAATCTAAATAACATAAATTATTAGTTCACATTCTATAATAGAATTTTTATCATAAATTTTGTACAAAGTGTTTGCAGCATTGTTTTTTTATTAATAATACAATTTTGCTTTAAAAATGACACAAAATATTCGAATTTCTTACTAACACGCGTATATTGACTCAGTTCATAGAAAACATTGCTTAATACATTGCTCAAGCTCAAATAAAAAAAGCACAGTTGTTGGTTTCATGTACAAACATGTGCCATTTAATGTTAATTTCATGTTATTCGTATCATATATTTTAACAAGTTCCACATTTAGATCATCTTGAATCGATGATGATGATGATAATGGGATTGTTGACCACTCGATATCTGCTCGCCTCTTCATGAACGTCTTTCACATAGCATGAAATATGAATATGCGGTTGCCTCGATTACCAATCGCAATTTGCACATGAGATATAGATCCTACAATGATTCCAATGTCCAGAAATTTTTACGCTGTCGATATCAATACATATTTCCTCATCAAGATACGTGGCATATAGCGAAGTTTCGAAGATGTATTAGATGTTTGAGAAAATGCACTTTGAAAAAAAAGAACATGTAAATAGATCTTACAAAAATACATAATACGTATAAGCAAAATATTAATTATTAATATATTTTATAAAATTAAATGAACTTATTGTCTCTTGCACGTCTCATCTTGTTGAATTGGAACGTAATAGCTAATGCTTGAGATATTTTATTTTCTCGGAGAACTTATAATGAGCAATAGCTGTCTGAACTCTGTTGAAGCTCTCTGAACGACTGATAATGTAATGTTGCCCGCCGAAGCTCTTCTTTTAAATGTTCCCTTCCGCATTTTTTTTACACACCGTAAAATGGAGGGAATTTCTTTTTTATTTACATTATACTTTGAAGAATTGCGACGTGTCGAAAGATATCAAATTGACACACATCATAAGAATGCACTTTAATAATATCGAATCTCTTTTATCTAAGAGATCAGTGCCAACGACAATAAAGTCTGTCTGCTTCAATTCTCTTTTCAAAAAATTTTGGGAAAAGAAATCAAAACATATTTAAAAAGAAATCTTATTTTTTATTTAAAAAGAAATTTTATTTTTTAAACTTAATACATTTCTTTCAGACATTGCGATCACCAGTATAGTTTAAACACATTTTAACGCACAATTCTTAACAAGTTTTCTACATTACAGTACAGTACTAGTACAGTATTAGTAACATCTAGATTACGAAAGAATCTATATCTTCGTAATCAGCATCTAGAGTCTGGTCATGTTGAGTCGTCGCTATCGAATATATCAGCCAACTTTGCGTTTTTTAAATCCTTTAATATATATAAAAGCTTTATTGTCATTATTCTCTTCCACACCAATTACATTAATCAGGCGTTTCATCATGCTGTACGGAATCATCTTGTCTTCCCATTGCAATCCATGATAACACTCAGCTAGGAAGCGCAGTCCTTTTCAGATTTTGTCAATAAATTTCATGTAAAAATATTATGAGAGAATAGCTCCCTTTCTCAATATCGTCATTTCCTTCACGAAGGAAATTTTCTTCCAACGATAAATCCTTGTACAAACAATCAAATTAGGCATGTATTTAAAAAAGCGCGTTTTCCTTATGTCATTGTGTTTAATAATATTTCAAAGAGATTTTAAATCGTTTCCAAAGATGACATATATCCCTTTGTTATTGACTATTGTCACGCTTATTGAAATATGTAAGTAGACAAAAAAATGAAGACTTACTTACAATATTATTACATTAAAGATTCTTTAAATTATAATAATGCTTTATAAATATGTAAGCTATGATATAATTTTTTTATTATAGAATGCAAAAACGATTATATCATGACATCTCTCAATGCGATCTGAATTTCTTTCACTTAATCCGAAGAATTTGTTATATCTATATTTTAACATTAATAAATAAATTTCACATTAAATATATTACAGATATGATGCATCTTCAAATCGTAATAAAAAAAATGTAATTCTAAATGTATGAGTAAGTATAAAATGTTAAAATGTTTCAATGTTTCCGTTCGCTACCGAAATCTAAGTTATTTTGAAGAATTCATATAAATTTAATGTTAACGACGACTCGATATGACCAGACTTGAGACTGGATGCTGATTATGAAAATGTAGATGTCTTTATGTAATCTAGATATTATTAATACTGTATGATGTGGAAAACATGTTAAGAATTGTTACAAAATGTGTTTAAATTATACTCGTGTGCGCAATGCCTGAAAGAAATATATTAAATTTAAAAATAAAATATAAGATTTCTTTTTAAATATGTTTTAATTTCTTTTCCCGAAATTCTTTTTGAAAAGAGAATCGGAACAGATAGATTTTATTCGTTGACGCCGATCCCTTAGATAAAAGAAATTCGATATCGTTAAAGTGCATTCTTATGATGTGTGTCAAGTTTTTTATCCTTCAACTGTTCTTCAAAGTATAATGTATATAAAAAAGAAATTCCCTCCATTTAGGGTGTGTAAAAAGAATACAGAAGGGAACATTGTTTAAAAGAAGAGCTCTGGGCAACGTTACCGCATCAGTTCAGAGAGTTGTCTTCAACAGAGTTCAGACAACTATTGTTCATTATAAGTTCTCCGAAAAAATAAAATATCTCAAGCCTTTAACTATTACGTTTCAATTCAACAGGATGAAGCGTGCAAGAGACAGTAAGTTCATTTAATTTTATAAAATATTTTGTTTATATGTATTGTTATGTCCAGCGGATTCCCATGGCTGTTTTCTTTCGTGAAGATCTAGAATTCGTTGAAATAAAAAGATAGCTGCGAATAATGTAAGTTGAGCGTTATAGCCTAGAGAAAACTAAAAATTTTCTTTTCCCATTTTAAAAACGAAGAATTCAGTATCTCCTAAACGCTCCATGATAAACTAAAAGTCAGTGCACATGTACGAGCGACAAGAATCAAAAGGACACCAAATTTATGCTCCTTGGACACTGCGACTAAAATAATAATAAATATATCATTGGAAGCGTAAGACTGGCGCCAAGATACTTTTTAACGGTGAAATCGCAGACGTTCTCACGTGATCACAAAATTTAAGAAGCAATAGACGACGTTCAGGGGTAGATTCTGGGTGGTCTCGTGCCGACGCTGCACGTGCACTACACTGCACATGCGTTTTCCTATAAAGTTCAAGGTCATTAAATTTAGGAGAACACACTTTTCCATACTACAGACTCCGGTCAACATCCTTTCCTCTCTCAATATCTTGATCAATCCGAGAGCAAAGAAAAATCCTACTACTAATTAACGAAATTTATTCCACCAATCCAAATCAGAGTAAACGGGAGCGATTAATAAATTAAAAACCGTGAATCTCAGGGTGATTTTTCTCTGAGTTTTGGGAAGCTATAGTTGTCGAAAGCTTTTGAAAAAGGTTTCCTCAGATTCCCGAAGCCCTTTTTCTCCAGTAGAGTTAATGCAAAACGTAACTACAACCCTTACTACAACTTAAGATCAATTGCATTGCCTGATGGAAGACGTTCATGGAGAGGCGAGCAGATATCGAGCGGTTAACAATCCCATCATCATCATCATCGATTCAAGATCTAAATGTGGAACTTGTTAAAATATGATACGAATAACATGAAATTAACATTAAATGGCATATGTTTGTACATGAAACCAACAACTGTGCTTTTCTTATTTGAGCTTGAGCAATATGTTAAGCAATGTTTTCTATGAACTGAGTCAATATACACACGTGTTAGTAAGAAATTCGAATATTTTATGTCATTTTTAAGTTGTATTATACACAAAATTGTATTATTAATAAAAACAATGCTGCAACACTTTGTACAAAATTTATGATAAAAATTTTATTATAGAATGTGAACTAATACAATAATTCATGATTTAGATTATATTGTACATACTGTTACATGATAAATAAATATATGTTAAAATATATATTCTTTTCTTCTAAAATTATTTTATCCTTAGTATTTTTCATCACTTCTTCTTCATATCTTCGTAGTAGTAGTGAATTAATCAATAAGAAAGCGCGCTTGGCCATTTGTATTACATAAAAAAAGAATATTATTATAATTAGTGATAATTGATAAGAATATGGTCGAAAACTAAGAACAATATGGCCGACAGAACACCGTGCACGGCGACAATGACGAAAATGGGGGTAACTGCAATGGAAAATGCTGTACAGATAGCGCCATCAAAGCGCTAAGCGCCACTGCCAATCATACGTACACGCGTGTGCGCGAGCTCGCGCCCATGCGCGAACTTTAAGTCAAAGCAAACTCGTAACAATACGTACCACCCTAACTATTAACTAGCTATTAATTGTCTTTTACTCCTCTATTCTAATTTCTATTATCCAATTATGTCAATATATATTCACTCTTCTTTCGGTCATATGGATATAATAATTAACAGCGTAAAAACGTAATTTACATTTAATTACACATATGGATGTATTAAAATTTCAATAACATTAAATAATATTATACATTAAAATTTATGAACAAAAAATAAATAAAATAAATAAATAAATAAAGAGGTAAAAAGAAATTACTTATGATGAGTTTTGAACTTGCATCCTTCGATTTTCAACGCGAATACCAACGCGTATAATCTAATCATCTGAGCCAATATTGTATTGCTTGCGAAGTATGTTAATGAAACGGCTTATCTATGCCACCCACAGCGCGGCCGATTTTCAAAATTTAAAAACTCGAAAATTAAGAATTATGTGAAAAAATCGCTGAACACAGAATTTTGTTTATGACTCGTAGAGTTACCAAAAATTGTGACATTTAAATCTAAGGGTACCATTTTTGGGATTCCCCTTGTCAGTTTTGCTTGTAAAGCGGCATCTAAATGATTAGATCCATAAGAATCAATTACTCGACGAACGAGTTGCATTCCGAAACTCAAAATAAAGTGTTGCTTTTAACTGGTGAATATATATATGAATAAAAATATATTTTTAGAAAAAAATTCGTTAATTTGTTTTACATTTTAGCATATACTCACAAAGTGATGATTTTAAATCATCAATATCAATTAAGTACAATAGTTCACAAATATTGTATATTATTAAGTAGCAATATATTACTCTATTTATTAGAGAAAAAGGTGATATTATGGCAAGTGTAGATATTGTGACCTCTTTTTATGTTATATAATGCTATTATATAACAAATCATAATAATTACTTAAGGAATTATTGTTCAGTAGCTCGCCGTTACACCATGACGCTACTATGTCAATACTCAATAGCTAGCACTTATAACGCATTTTTACTTTCAAGTATTTCGAAACGTTTCTAAGATACACTTTAGCATTT
The DNA here is from genome assembly GCF_000143395.1 of Atta cephalotes. Lineage (NCBI taxonomy): Eukaryota > Metazoa > Arthropoda > Insecta > Hymenoptera > Formicidae > Atta > Atta cephalotes. The sequence goes on along the minus strand of NW_012130066.1, from coordinate 9,016,880 downwards.
AATTACACCTACTTCCTCATTTTTCTTAAACTTGAACATATTATCACACGAATATATGTAGTTTTGAGTGTGTTGTTTGCTATTCAACATTTTATTTGACTGTACGAGTATGTATTTTGAATTATGCAAACAATAGCATGGCATTTTGCTAATAGTAGCCCTCTATGCTTATTGATTATCCGCGACCTCTTTTTTAAGATTTTCATATCATAATTATTTGATAATTAATTGCAACTTTACTATTTATTAATTTATAGTTTATATTACGTATACTGTTTTTAATACTGAGATTTTTAGTGAGCAACTATGCAGAAGTTATGTATACGTATATACATTTATTTGTATACATTCTAAAATGTTTTAAATTGTTAATTTTGTAATCAAACACTATTTTTTTTCATTAATGCAATGTCGCCGCATTATAAATAATGTTTTATATAATAAATGTTTGGTAACTTTGAATTTAGAATCGATTGAACAACACTTTGAAGTATGTAATCATTAAGTTTTAAATTTAAATTTTGATTATTAACCAAGTTAATAACTGTGCTCATTATTCGTTAAAAATTATTTACAAATGAAATTGACATTATAAATGTGTATTTAATTGTAATATAATTTAAATTGTAATTATTACAAATAACTCAATATAACTTTCCATGCGAAAAAATGAGATCCACCTTACATCCCTCTGTCTAGAGACGCCCAACTATTTACGTGAAGCTAGGTTTATCCTATCTCTCCCTCCCCCTCCTCCCCCGATCTGTGAAATGACTTTTCATTTGTGATTTCATTTGCGAAGGAAGTTTCATCCTACCTCACACCTGCCAAGGGGCGACAGATTTTCCACGCGAAACGAAGTTCACTTCATCTCCCTTTCTGCTTAGAGACATACGATTTTTCACGTAAAGCGAAATTCACCCCAAATCCCCTCCATCTAGGGTCATCCAACTTTCTAGATAGAGGGGTGATGCATAGAAAGTCTTGTTTTGCATAGAAAGTCTGAGATGGGGGATAGAAAAGGGATGGGATAGACTAGCCTTCATTTCGCACAAAAAGTTGTACGTATTATAATCTTCCATATCATTTGATTTATAGAGATAATTTTTTACATTTCATGATTATAATTTTTTAATAAACAACGCCGGCTAAATCCTTTTGAAGATCACTCAGGATCATGATCTTGAGGTCATATTTCAAAGTCAAATTGACTTTCTGAAATAGAATATTTATTTAAAAAAAACTTTTTGTGTGTATGTATGTGCAAAATCACAATTATTTAAATATGCTAAAACTATTTAACGAGCATCTTCCGTTGCTTGTAAATTGCGATCATATTTACTGTGTATAAAATGTATTGATATATTAATTGATATTCTATAGTGAGAACATATATATTCTTTATGTCAAGGATTTGGTCGCAGAATTATTTATATATTTTTTATTATTTTTCGTATAAAATATATTAATATAATTTTTATTATATGTATATCTACATATATATATATATATATATACGATTAATTATTAATGTATTAAATATACGAAAGCTTACTTTACGAGTCAGTAAAAAAAGTAAGTCGTCGATAATTTTGAAAATCAATAATTAAAACAAATAAAAAAATAGAAAAGAAATTATATTAACATTAGAAAATAAACATTAATTATTATATAATAACAATTTTATTATATTAAATAAGTTTATATTATGGGTGACAAATTTTCAAAAAATTAGACACAAATTAGTATATAAATACGTATATTTTTTTTATACAAACACTTAAATTGTGTGCTGATATTTTCTATATTCTCTGAAATAAGTGCTATTAAAATATAACAAGTTACCTTTAAATTCAATTATTTCTAGGTTGAGGAATAATTCGAGATTGACAGGAGACAAAGATTCAATTTCTGATTGTGTAATATGATAACGTCTGTTATATATTGTAGCTTATTAAATTGTTCCAATTGTATTTTCTATTTCATTATGCAAAAGAATTTATTTTCTTTATATAATAAAATTTTTTTAATATTCATTTCAATATTTTTCGTTTCAAAATAACCGTCTTCTATCTTATATCTACTCTAAATTTAAATCTGTGTAAAATATTTTTCTTAATTTGCTCTTAATAACAAAAGAGCAATTGAATATGATTGATTTATGATCTAAAACACCATTAAAAAATACGTTAAAAAATACGATTTAAAGTATTAATCGTTTTAAAGCACATAGGAAGTATAAATCCATAATAATTTTACTGTCATAATTAATAAATCTTAATTAATAAATTTTACCGTCATAAATGAAGGCAAAGACAAATTAAACTTTCCAATCGCTGCAATTCTGCATTCTAGATTGTTAGACATTATCAATAATATAAATGTACTTTTCGTTGATGGACCAAATTGATACCAGCCTTCATCAAATGCTTTGTCTGTTATTTCGGTACTCTATAATTAACATAAAATAAAAAATTACAGGTTTTGTAGTAAATTACATAAATTGTAGTAAATTACATATTTCTTATTTAATGTTATCAATATTTGAAATTCATAATTATATTTATTATTTATATACAGGAAATAACTTGTTATTTGTAACGATATTCCTTTTTCGTTATTTTTTTGTAATGACTTGGTAACGCTGTTACTTTTTTTTTATTAATAACGTTACATTTTCTTTGGTAATGAGTAATGAAATTAACTCCGTTACTCTCCTGTCGTTACTTTTTTATAGGACGGTCGTCATGAACAATAAGATTATAGGTACTAAATAAACAAAAAACATTTTAACTATTTTTATTTCATTTACTTTCCTCTCTTTATCTAAGAACAAAAGACTGAAATATTATATAATAAAATGATATAATGTATTATATACGATACAATGTATTTATGATAACTATAGTATCATACTTTATATCTATTACTCTGTTAACATATAGTCTTTTTCATATAGCTTTGCAATAAACTAAATTAAATTAAATTAAATTATTGTAAATAATTAAATTTAAATATGTAAAATTATTAATAATAAATAAACATGTTCAAAAATGAATATCTTTCTAAATATTTCATATTTAATTTATATTTTGTCTTAGAAGTCTATTAATATTTAAAAAAAGAATAATTATACAGAAGACGGGACTATTCATCGATTTTGATGAAATTAGAGTTATTCCACGCGTTTTTACACGAAATGAAAAAAATCTGACAGATTTCCTAATATCAATAGTCATCAACTTTAATGCTTAATATTTTGATTCGCGGAGAAAAGCGAAATTTATTTTTTTATCAGATTCGCACATGTGCAAAAACGCGTCGAATGACCCCAATTTCATCAAAATCGATAAATAGCCTGTTTTTTGTAACATAATACAAAAAAAGTAATGAAAAGTATCGACTTTTTTCAATATTTTTATGTAACAGTAACGTGTTACTTTTCAGAATTGGGTAACGAGTAACGAGTAACGAGTAATGACAACAAGTCACTTTTTATCGCCTAAATGACAGTAACAATAACATATTAAAAAGTTTAAAAAGTAATTTTTTCCAATCCTTATATAGTTACATTTTAAATAAATAAAATTACTTTTCCTTTTACATTTATAGATCATAATTTTATGAAATTCTATTGTAATTATGTATAACCGCAAATTCTTTTGTTTAATATAATAAAATACATAAAATTATAATAATTTATATAATGTAAAGTACTCTAAATCTTACTGCGTCTAATAATGTTTGTACAGAAGAACATAATAAATAGAATTGCATTAGTGAAGCCATTGCATATGACGTGACTGAAATTCCTTCTGCAAAAGACATTGATGGTACCTGATAATACATAAAATATTTGTCACAAAATTTCAAATAAAGAGTATCTTTAAAAAAAAAGAATACATTTGTATTATTCAATTATTCTACTTCGAAAAGTTTCAATTTCAAGTTTTAAATCAATAAAAAATGTATTTCTATAATTTATATAATATATGCAAAAAAATTATTTTCAAACATTTTTGTTACTATTAATTTTAATTGATATTTAATAAATTTTATCTTTATAATGAAAAAATAATGGCAAAATACAAATGGGCATTAGAAGTCAGCGCTGAATATTATATTGCATAGTGCTACCTAATATCTATTAATATGCCACAAATTCAATTTTTTATGTTTCACTATTTGAGCCATCCCCAGCAATAAAAAATTACCTCTTATCGCACTATAAAATCTGTTGAATTGCGTTTCGCATAATCGTAGTTCCGATCTTCAATAATGCAGTAGAAATGTGATGAGAGACATCTTTAATATAGTCTAATGTGCCAACCAATTGCTTATCTGAGTGGAGCAGATAGTGGAACTCAAGCTAATAATTGCAACAAGATATTTTTGAATAAATGGATATTAATTTGCGTAATTTATGTATGCTAGCCAGAAACTCATCAACAACGATCGCATGCGGATCCAAGCATCGTCAATCCATTACAAATTAAAAAATCACGATGTCAAAGTTAGATTAAAAAATAGTTTAAGTAACATGAAAGAGAATCACATTCGTTGTGATATTAGTCACATAATACTGTTGAATACAAAAAGAGATGTGTCGCGCGAACAAAGCATATCAGTCAATGATAAAAATAAACATATTATAACTTGTTGAGAATTTCTATGTATCTATGATTTAATCCCTCAATGTCAGTTTATATGTTAAAACTATTGGATGACGATTTATATAAAGCATCTCTGACATTATAATCGCTTATTATAATTTCTCTCAGAATTCAGAATTCTCATATTATCCCAATCAAAGTCATAATTGCAACTCACCCTATGATTTGTGATAACTAAACGAGTGGATGTAACTCTATGTATTATATATGATTGCTGTATATTGATTGTGTTGATGATGTTCTGCTAATCTCGTTTTTAATTTTTTCCTGTTTATCCTACGTAGATAGTATCGCAATCATGACATTCGATCTGGTAAACCACATTTTTTTTGGCAAATTCGGCAAAATCCTTGTGAATTTTAATGAATTTGTTTAATTTATTAATACTATAATGAGCAACCTTATAACACATTACCATTGATAAATTTGCAAAACTTGTTGGAAATTCCATTAATAAAAGTATTGTAAACCATCTGATATGTTCTTTTTTGCCTATATTGATAAAGGTATCTTATACAATTGGATTTAATTAATTTTTTATCCTGTCATTCAAAGTTTCAAAAATAAATTTCAACCGATAGTCATTATCTAATAAAATACTAATCACAAAATTTAAATTTCTTTTGTATTAGGTGTACGACTTTGCTTCCGCCGTTTTCCTATAGATGGCTTTAGCGGTAAGTGATCGAAATAAATAGATCATAGACGTCATACAATAATCTGTCTTGGGCATCTGTCAACATAACCTCATAGAAACATTAGTCGATTAGTGTCTGCATCATAAAGTTATTCTCGATTGAAAATGTCAGTTTACGAGCCAAATTCTCGTCTTTGCGGGAGGTTTTAATTTTTTGCTTCAATATGAAGAAATCTGCGGCTGAGACTCATCGAATGCTCTCAAATACTTATGGTGAGGCCGCTATTAGTGAATGTGTCGTGAGTGGTTTCAACGCTTCAAGAACGGTGATTTTGACGTCGAAGACCAGCATAGTGGAAGAGAGAAGGTTGTCGAATATGCAGAATTGGAGACATTACTTGAGCAAGATTCGTGTCAAAATCAAGACGAATTGGCACAATCATTGGAAGTGACTTAAGCCATTTCAAAACGCCTCAAAGCCATGAGAATGATTCAGAAGCAATTGGGTGCCGTACGAATTGAAGCCGAGAGATGTTGAACGGCGTTTGTTTGCTTGTGAACAGCTGCTTGAAAGGCAAAGACGAATTTCTGCATCGCATTGTGACTGGGGACGAAAAATGAGTTCATTACGATAATCCCAAGCGCAGAAAATCATGGGGAGTTCCCGACCATACTTCCACGTCGACGGCCAAACCGAATATTCACGGCTCCAAGTTCATGCTCTGTATTTGGTGGGACCAGCTCGGCGTAGTGTATTATGAACTGTAAAAAATTGTAAAAACTAAAATCGACTGAAACAATCACAGGCGATCGGTATCGAACGCAATTGATGCGTTTGAGCCGAGCATTGAAAAACAAACGGCCGCAATACAACGAGAGACACGATAAAATGATTTTGCAGCATGACAATGCTCGACCCCATGTTGCGAAAGTGGTCAAGACATACTTGGAAACATTGAAATGGGAAGTCCTATCCCACCCGTATTCTCCAGACTTGCTCCCTCTGATATCTATCACTTGTTTCGATCAATGGCACACGACCTGGCTGACCAACACTTCCGGTCTTATGAAGAAGTAAAAAGTTGGATCGATTCGTGGATAGCCTTAAAAGATGACCAGTTTTTTCGACGCGGGATTCGTACGCTACCCGAAAAATGGGAAAAAGTAGTGGCCAGCGATGGACAATACTTTGAATCATAAATGTATAACCAGTTTTTTACAATAAAGCCTCGAATTTCGGAAAAAAATGGCGGAAACAAAGTTGTACACCTAATAGAATTCTGGATGTGATAAAACACTCTATCAATCAAATTCAAAATTATGTCCTTCTTTTGTGAAATCGGATACTAAGTCCAATAATTCAAAAATCTTTCCGAGAAAGGATTTTTTATCAAGATTTCTCCGTTTTTTTTTTTTAATGATAGGATTTCTTCCCCATTAACTATAAAAAATAAATTTTTTAATCTATCTTTGGTCTATATTCTAACTTCTATATTCTATCTTTGGTCTATATTCAACATCCAATACTTTTTATAAGACATGTCTTTACACATGCCTTTTAGGCGATAATTGAATATTTTTGATTAGTGGGGGAAGGACAGAATTTATGAAGAATATAGAAAATAATATTAGAAAATAATAAACTACAGAGTTCTTTTCATAATAATGTGAGAAATCATTCATTAATTCATTAATATTTTATTAGAAAATGACTATCCGTTGAAATTTATTTTTGAAACTTTGAATGACAAGATAAAAAATTAATTAAAATATCCAATTGTATGTATAAGATCTTTACCAATATAGGCAAAGAAGAATATATCAGATGGTTCACAATACTTTAATGGAATTTTTATTAAGTTTGGCAAATTTATCAATGATATGTGTTATAGGGTTGCTCATTATAGTATTAATAAATTAAACAAATTCATTAGGATTCACAAGTATCCTTCGCCAAAAAAAATGTGGTTTACCACATCGAATGTCGCGATTGCGATGCTATCTACGTAGGACAAACAGGAAGAAAATTAAAAACGAGATTAGCAGAACATCATCAACCATATACAGCAATACATAGAGTTACATCTCGTTTAGTTATCACAAATCGTAGGAGTTGCAATTATGACTTTGATTGGGATAATGTGAGAATTCTGAATTCTGAGAGAAATTATAATAAGCGAATATAATGTCAGAGATGCTCTATATAAATCATCAATTCAACTTAACACGTAAACTAACACGTAAACTAACACTGAGGGATTAAATCATGAACATATAGAAATTCTTAACAAATCATAATATGTTTATTTTTATCGACCGATTTATTGACCGATATGCTTTGTTTGCGCGACACATCTCTTTTTGAATTCAATGGGTATTATGTGACTAACTAACATCAGAATGAACATGACTCTCTTTTATGTTACTTAAATTATTTTTCTAACTTTATCTAACTTTTATATCGTGATTTTTTTAATTTGTTGTAATGGATTGATGATATTTGGATCATGCGATCGTTGTTGGTGAGTTTCTGCCAGCATACATAAATTACGCATATTAATTATTCATCTATTCAAAAATATCTTATTGCAATTATTAACTTGAGTTCCACTATCTGCTCCACTCAGCTAACTGGTTGGCACAATATTAGATTATGTTAAAGATGGTTGTCTCTCAACATTTCTACTGCATTATTGGAGATCGGAACTACGATTATGCGAAACGCAGTTCAATAGATTTTATAGTGCGATAAGCGCTAATTTTTTACTGAGGATGACTCAACTAATGAGCCGAAAATGAATTTTTTTTTACAAAATTGAATTTGTGGCATATTAATAGATATTAGTTAGTACTGCGCAATTTAATTGTTAAAATTTTTTTTTATTTAGAAAAATTTTCATGTTCTATTTGATTCGTGAGTTTATTTATGTTCTTGTGGATATGAGCTAAAGTGATACTGTGCGTTTACAATAGTCAATATCTGTACTTTATTGCACATTCTTTTTATGGTTTTACTTGCACGCGCCATGTTTTTCATTATTGATGCGTATCTATCGAAAAATCAATTAAGTTCATTCATGTATTTTTTGTCTTTGCAATCAGAAATAAAAACAGATTCTGAAGTATCTCGTGTTCCTGTCTGATTTTTCTTCCTTCATCATTTGGCGGATTGTACAAAATTTAGTTTAATTTTAACAGATTATGAACCCAGATCACGCGATATAAATGACGAGGAAAAGTATACATTGTACGAACTCAGTTTTTTTCCGGTAGAGAAAACAACAGTTAAGTATGAATGCATCGATAGAACTCAAGCATATAACCAAGTTCGACGGGATGAATTTCTTGGCATAGAAATTCCAGAGGAGGACAATCTTTGTAACGACATACTGGACATAGTAAAAGGATTTGAAACAAAGCCGGAAGAATACAACACAGAAGAAAGCATGAGCATGATTCAGAGAGAAAATGCAAAAGCAATGTTTATCCTTTCATCATCGATGGAAACGACGTAGCTTGACTACGTGCGAATCATCGGCAGAGATGTGGCGAAAACTGTATTCAATTCATGAACAGCAAAGTGAGTCCAACAAGCTATTACTTATGACAAAATTCCACGAGTACAAGATGGTCACAGGCGATTCAATTACGCAACATAGTAGTAGAAAATATGGCGCGTCAATTAAGAGATCTAGGAGAGACACTCTCCGACGTCACGATAATAGCAAAGATTTTAAGTAGCCTGCCATTGAGATTTAATGCACACTAGTCACAGCATAGGATAATGTAAACTCTGAGAAGCAAACATTAGGATTAACATCACAATTTATTAAAGAAGAGATCAGGATGACAGCAATCGAAGCATCAACAGTGCAGTCACAAATAAAAGAGGACACATCGAATTCTTCAAGTAAGTCCGTTCAGGACAATCGGCGTTTCCTAGAATGTTTTTATTGCTAAAGGGACATATGACTAGAAATTGTAGAAAAAAGGAAAGAGATTTGAAAAAGAAACAACCTCAAAAGATACAGAAAGACGAACATACAACATCAGCGCTTTTATTGCAATGGGCAATTCACTTATGAACGTGTCTAATCTGAGCGAATTCTGCGTGGTATTCAAATAGCGGAGCATCCAAGCATATAACTTTTCAGAAGAAATATTTTCAAAATTTAATTGAAACCAGCAACGAATATGTATCTCTTGATGACGGTGCCCTGTGCGAGATAAAAGACCATGAGACCGTACTCGTCAAAATGAATTTGAATGGAATATGGCATCATGACAAATTGAAAGACGTTCTATACGTGCCTTCGCTTAATAAAAATTTATTTTCAGTGGGAACTTGTTTACACTGTTATTTTTTAACATGACGTTATGAAAATAAGTCTAAACAATCTTTTCAAGGCTACTGGGACAAGAAAAGACAACAATCTATTCCAGATGTCTTTTCATATTGTTCTAAAGAAAATTGCGCTGCCGCTTGTTTCTGATCTGCTTGTAGCATGAATGTCTCGGATTCTAAAATGAACAAGCAAGGTTATTGGAATTGGGCGAGGTCCCTGAAAACTCCGACTTCATTTGCGAAACCTGTCAATATAACACAAACTTCTGTTCAAGAAGAGCATCCCATCTAGGGATACGCAGTCGGGTGAGCTTATTCATTCAGATGTGGGCGGACTAATGTCAACACATAATCCAGATTTTATATCAGATGGACAGATGATGCCTCAGGTTTCATTATAAATAAGATATTTTCGAAGAATTTCAAGAGTTCCATGCTATGATTAAAAATAAATTCGATCGATCGATTAAGATTCTACGGATAGATAAAGGCAAAGAATATATCAACAACAATATGTCACGCTATCTCACCAAACATGGAATCCAAGTGAAGACAACGGCACCACATACATCGCATATACAGCAGAATGGAAGATTAGAAAGAGACAAGGACTGTCATAGAATCTGTCAGATCCATGTTACATACAAAAAATCTTCCTGCTCGCTTATGGGCAGAAGCAATGAATACTGCTGTATATATCTTGAACTGACTTCTCAAAAACCGAATTTTTTAAAAGTCGACAAAAAGCACGACACCGTATGAAATCTGGATGAGTAAAAGACCAGAAAATTCTGGTGTGCATACAAGAATTTTCAGATCCTTCACTCACATCCCTAAAAAACGAAGAGGCAAAGAAATCAAAGAAGCTAATATTCGGTTATAATATTTGGTTATCAACAAGAATCATCAAACTATTGCATGTATGATCCGTATACAGATAAGATAATTGTATCACGTGATGTTAAATTCGATGAATTTCAAGACAAAAAGATCACGTTGACTAGTGATAATATTACACTTCCATTAGGCAATGACTTGTTTCAAAATGACTCGTTCCAAGGGAATGAGAATCTTCCACTAAAAGACCAATTGGAAAGACAGCGATGACGAGATGATTATTATGAAAGCATGGAAAAAGAAATTCAACAAGAAAATAAGACACAGAGTCGCGTTCTAAGAAACAGAGATGAAATTAAAAAACCTGATAAATATCAAGCTAATTTAATTGAACTGAAAGAATCAAGCACGGGGAAGCGATCTTTGGAACGAAAATGACCAGAAGCTGAAAAGTGGACCAGAGCAATCCAAGAAGAATTAAATGCACATGACAAAAACAAAAATTTGGAAGCCAACATCTTTACTAAAAGACAAATCAATAGGCTGCAAATGGGTATTTAAGATCAAAGGAACATCATCAGAGGAACCTGTGTTTTAAGGCTCGACTATGCGCGAAAGGGTTCACACAGAAACCTGGTGTCGATTATCAGGAAATCTTCTCACAGGTGGTCTGGTATGAATCAGCACGAATCCTCCTAGCAATGGCAGCAGAACGAGACCTGGAGATAAAACAATTTGACGTGAAGACAACGTTTCTGCACGGTGATCTTCACAAGGAAATTTACATGGTTACACCAGAAGGCATCAATGTAGAGAAAAGGTGTGTCATCTCCAAAAATCGTTGTATGATCTCAAACAGGCCTCATGACAGTGAAACTCTAAGTTCAATTTCTTTCTAAGAACTTTTCATTTTGTTCAAAGTAGTGCAGATTCATGCGAATATAAAGGATGTTTTTATGATGTTTCTGTTTTTCTAGCCTTATGTATGGATGACAGATTGCTGCTGGCGGAATCGAGGCGCTCGATGGGGTCTTTGATATTCTCAGAGATTTTTTTGAAATTACCGAAGGCAGCCCAGAGTCTTTTGCTGGGATACAGATACAACATCGTACCAATCGTAACAAAAGTACAATTTTTATTCATCAACGACGCTATATCAAGCACATCCTGATTCGTTTTGGCATGATTGATGCAAGATCTGTACACACGCCAGCAAATTTACATTCTATTGCATCACTGATTAGAACACATAATGTCAATGATGTAAAATTCTACATCGCGAAGCGATTGGATCCTTTATTTTTCTTACGCAATTAACACCAATCTAGATTTAGCATTTATTATTGTTAACTTTCTTAACAGATTTTTATCCAAGCCTTCAGAAAAACATTAGCGTGCAGTGCAAAAAAGATTTTTCGCTATCTGCGTGCAATAATGGAACTTGGGATCAAATATCAAAAGAGTGGTGATGCGATAACTCTGATTATTCAGATGCAGACACGGGAGACAGAAACAAGACGATCCACTGGTTATATTTTTATAATCTCAGGAAGAGCTGTGTCGTGGACATCGCAATGCCAAAATAGTTTATTTAAGTTATAATATAATAGTTTATTTAAGTGCGACTGAAGCGAAATATATAGCGGCGAGTACAGCTAGTAGAGAGCTAGTGTGGTTGCGACTGTCATGTGATATCGATTGTCGATATGATCAATCATCAGTTTTGTTGATAGCTAAAGTGCAATTTAATTAATTAAGAACCCAGAGTTTCACAAAAGAACGAAACACATCGACATTCAATATCATTTTATACGGAAAAGATTTGCCTGTGAACATTTAATCATAAAATGTGTCAGCACGAATGAGCAATGTGCAGATTTTTTGAAAGCACTATATGCAGAAAAACTAAAAGCCTTATTAAAAGGATAAGCTTTTCTGTTGAATCAACACACGTCAAAGTTATTTAAAATAGAATTCCAAATAGTGGGAGTGTTAAAGTTTTTTTTGTTTAGAAAAGATATTTTCATGTTCTATTTGATTCATGAGTTTATTTATTATGTTCTTGTGGATATGACCTAAGGTGATACTGTGCGTTCACAAATACAAGTGGCCAATGTCTGTACTCTATTGCACATTCTTTTCATGGTTTTGCGCGCACCATGTTTTTTTATTATTGATGCATATCTGTCGAAAAATCAGTTAAGTGCGTTTATGTATTTTTTGTCTTTGCTATCAGAGATAAAAACTGATTCTGAAGTATCTCGTGTTTCTGTCTCACTTTTCTTCCTTCGTTATTTGACGGATCATATAAAATTTAGTTTAATCTTAACAATAATATCCAGTGCTGACTCCTAACGCCCATTTATATTTTGCCATTACTTTTTGTATTAATTTAAGGAGTCTATAGATTTTGTACATTTCTTTACTTAAATTTACCTTTACATTTATCAAATATCTATTAATTTCTTAAAATAAGTAAGCATTACATATATAATTAATTTACATCAATAGAATTATTAGAATAAATCATTTTTCTTTTAAATTAATAACCGTTATTACTTACTGTGCTTAATAAGATACCTATAAAGCAGAACCGAAATACGTTATTGAAATACAGTAGACTGAAGTTCACAGACAAGAGTTTCCTTAAAATAAATGACATGCTAAAACACAACACAGAATATAATGTAGAATCATAAAATATAGATCGCGTATTTTCTAAATAAAAAGTCATCAATATTCTATTAAATATTACAATTGTAAAAATAAGTTTTTTCAAATGTGATATTTAATGAAATATTAGTTACTTTATTTAGAAAAATGCGGTACACGTTTCATACTTTTAGTGTTCATATACACATAATATATATACAGAATGGCTTCAACTTATGGCCCCATCTATCTTGAGCAGATAGAACGGATTAAATTGAATCGGAAAGTCCTCTACTATTTTGTAATGCTCGCAATAGAGATTAATGAAATATTAATGTTTAAAAATAACCTAATATGCGCATTCGATCTACTATTGCAAAGGTATAGCCCATCAAGCGCATGGTGCATGGGCCGCGGGAGAGGAGCGGGGATGGCCTAGCAGGCGCGCCGCCTGTTCAAGCTTAGAGACTCGCCTCACTCCTCGCGCGCCAAGCTATCAATGACGGATATTTAGCGCTTCAGAAATAATATCTCGATTGTGAAAATTGGGAAATAATCAAGAACTGTCCAAAAAAACTCGTTCGTTGAAGCGTGCATACGAAATGTACATACAGAAAAATGTTACATAAGTACTTGTTTCAAGTAAATAATAAAAATATTTTAAAATTATATTAAGAAAACATTCTTTATAATAATATAATCGTTATTCAAAAGAAGAAGAAAAAAATTGCGTTCTTTCTTAGCACTAGAATAATATTTTTCTGCATTTTTTTACACTACCGTTCATGAAAGCTCATTTCGAACATCCGCATAAATTTCGAATGATTGTGTAAAAAATTAAGATATAAAACAACAATTGAATTATTTTTGAAATATTTTAGATCACTTGTACTCATCACTAGCAATTGCAATGTTTTATAAATTATTTTTAATTTTATGTGCTAAAATTGAATTAAAAATAATTTATAAAGTTTTTGCTAGTCTATCCCCTTAGAGATAGAGACTGACAACATATATCATATTTGCGTTCTCTAATCGAATTTTTGAAATTTATTAATTATATCAATGTTGTACGAAGTAAACACAATATTTTTTAATATAAAAAAAATTAAAATTAATTTATAAAGCTTTTGCAATTGTTAGTGTATTGCATACAAGTGATTCAAAATATTATATATTTAAAAAATAATATAATTGTTGTTTTATAAAGTCTTAATTTTTTAAATAATCGATAAAATTTATGCGAGTGTGAACTTTCATAAGCGATAGTGTACGAATAATAATCGACATAGAAAAAGATTACTTTCATTCAAAGAAATATTTTTATTCTGTTGGAGAAAAAAATTGAGTAATTGCTGTCAAAGAAAAATCTTGACTCGCCAGCCTACGCCTAGAAAAAGATTTCTTCGATTTAAAGAAATGTTGCTTTGCCACGATTAAAGAAAAAATTATCTTTCATTTGAACATATAATAATGTTTTTAAATCAAATAAAAAATTTATTTATTGCAATTTAAAAAAATTATATTTCAATTAAAGAAATAATGTTGAAATCAAAGAAATTTGTTCTTGAATCGTACAAAAAAATATTTCTTTGAATTGAAGAAACCTTTCTCTGAATGCTTGTGACACAGACTCGCGAATCAAGAAATAATTTCTGATGAATCACTTTTGTGGCTGATAAAGCGCTATTATTTCTACACTACTTTGCAATAGATAGCATGGCATACTTTTTTAAGTGGTATCCCCAATAATCTAATCTATTTTTGCATTTTAATGCAAGAATTGTTCGTAGTCCCTTCCTCGTTCTCGTATTGGGAATACAAAGTTCGATCCGTTTTTTTGTGTTCAAAAATGCATTTATTTCAAAACAAAATGAAAGAACAGATTAATTAAAATATTGTCCATCGCTGCCTACTTTTTCTCATCTCTCAGGCAATTTTCGAATTCCATCTCGAAAAAATGACTTGTCTTCGGAGACGATCCAATTTTGGAGCCAATTTTCGATTTCTGCGAAAGAAGTGAACCGGTGATTTGCTGCATCCTTCGGAACAACCAATAATCAGAAGGAGCAATGTCTGGAGAATACGGCGGTAAAACATCCCATTTGAACGTTTCCAAATATTTTTTTACGACTTTAGCGACATGAGATCGAGCGTTGTCATGAAAAAGAATAACTTTATCATGTCTTTGGTCATATTCCGGCCGTTTTTCTCGCAATGCAACTCAAACGAATCAATTGTAACCGATACCGATCGCCCATAATGGAATAGCCAGATTTCAGCAGCTCATAGTAAACAAGACCCTTTTGGTCCCACCAGATACAGAGCATGATCTTCGAACCATGAATGTTCGGCCGTGGTATTGATGTTGAGGTCGATGGCAACGATTGACCGGGCTTAGCGTAGTATTTTTTCTTCTTGAGGTTGTCGTAGAATATCCACTTTTCATCTCCAATCACAATCCGATGTAAAAAACCTTTTCTCTGTTGTCTTTGAATCAGCTGTTCGCAAGTGAAAAATCGCCTTTCAATGTTTCTCGGTTTCAGTTCATAAGGCACCTAATTTCCTTGTTTTTGGATCATTCCCATGGCTCTCAATATGTACAGAAACGACTTATTGAGTTACCCCCAATGATTCTGCAAGCTCCTCTTGCGTTTGATTCTGATCTTCTTCGAGTAATGCCTTTAATTCTTTATGTTCGAATTTTTTTGACTGTCCAGAGCGAGGTTTGTCTTCAACGCTGAAATCTCCATCCTTGAAACGTCGAAACCATTCCCTACATGATTTAGTTGGAGCAATGACACCATAAACTTCGACAAGCATTCGATGGGCTTCAGCCGCACTTTTCTTCCAATTAAAGCAGAAAATCAAAACCTCCCGCAAATGCTGTTTGGTTAAAACAAAATTCAACATTTCAAACACAGTAAAAAGATTTTTGTATGAAACTCAAAGCGATATAAACTGAATATTATTAGCAGATGTTTAATCTCTCTGAAACCGCCAAAATCAGCTATGAATCATTCACAACAGCTGGAGCCATCTTTAGGGAAACGGACCGAACTAATTTGTATTCCTAATAAATAGATTTCGACTCTTCGAATAATGTTGCGCGTCACGCGGTGTGCCATTTCTTGCGTAATCATATTGAAAGCTTCCTATTGAATATACCGTGGCAAAAAACGTGCACACCTAACATGGAGGAGAGAATTTTGGGAGAATTTCGAAGTGAACCCCAGCATACGCCGTATGACTCATGCGTTCGGTGTTCCTCGGCGTGTGGTATTCTAATGAAAACGGATTGCACCCGTATCACTATTAGTGAGTGCAGCAATTTCTTGCGAGAGATAAAGAGTCGCGCATCTACTTTTGTGAAGGTATTTTTATTATTTTATAAAGTATTCTCGCTCTCTCTCTCTCTTTCTCTCTCTCTCTCTCTCTCGCTCGTCGTCGTCGTCGTCGTCGTCGTCGTCGTGTGTCGTGTGTGTGTGTGTGTGTGTGTGTGTGTGTG
>NW_012130066.1:8992583-8999978 GCF_000143395.1 Atta cephalotes | reverse complement strand
GTACCGGAACGTAACGTAAAGTTAAACGTAAGTTAAGTAAGTTAGTTTAAGTTAATAAGTTTAATTACTTTACTTCTTCTTCTTCTTCTTCTCTCTCTCTCTCTCTCTCTCTCTCTCTCTCTCACACACACACACACACACACACACACACACACACACACACACACACACACACACACACACACACACACACACACACACATTAAAATCACACTCTTATGACAATTTTCAGATCGATCCCTTCTTTCTTCCGCGATGCCTAACGAGAGATGTCTGTCAACTTTTTGGAAAATGAACCCATCCTTTTCAAAAATGTTCCTGTTTATGAATGGGAAAAATTCATTTTCCAACATGACGGAGCTCATACGCATTTTTCGCGGTAGATTACATTTTATGCAATCATATTATAGATGTTCAGACACTCGCATAAATTTTATCGAATGATCATTTAAAAAATTAAGACTTTATAAAACAGCAATTGTATTATTGTTTAAATATATTTTAAATCGTTTGTATGCAATACATACAATTGCAATACTAACAATTGCAAAAGCTTTATAAAGTAGTTTTAATTTTGTATGTCAAAAAATATTGTCTTTACTTCGTACAATATTCATAGTATAATTAATAAATTTCAAAAATTCGGTTAGAGAACATAAATATGATCTCATGCTGATGTATGTTACCAGCCTATTCCTATAAGTGGGGGATAGACTAGCAAAAACTTTATAAATTATTTTCAATTCAATTTTCGCACATAAAATTAAAAACAATTCATAAAACTTTTGTAGTTGCTAATATGAGTACAAGTAATCTAAAATATATTTCAAAAATAATACAATTGTTGTTTTATGTTTTAATTTTTTACACGATCATTCGATGAAAATTATGCGGTTGTCCGAACTTCCTTGAGCGGTAGAAAAATGCAGAAAAATATTATTCTAGTGCTAACAAAGAACCCAATTTTTATTTCTCTTCTTTTGAGTAATGATTATATCATTATAATGAAAATTTTTTTGATAATGTAATTTTAAAATACTCTTATTATTTACTTGAAATAAGTAATATTTATGTAACATTTTTCTGTATGTACATGTGCACGTTTCAGAACGAACTAAATTGTGAGTTTTTTTCAAATAGTTCTTGATCATTTCCCAATTTTCGCAATCGAGATATTATTTCTGAAGCACCGAAGATCCGTCATCGATAGGGCGCGCGGGGAGTGAGACGAGCCTCTAAGCTCGAACGGCGCGGCATACCTACTAAGTCCATCCCCTCTCGTCGCGGCCCGTGCTCGGTGGGCCGTACCTTCGGTAATAGTAAGTCAGGCGGACGTGCGTATTTGACTATTTTTAAATGTTAATTATTACGAGCATTGCAAAATGATAGATGACTCAGTTTAATCCGCTCTAGCTGCTCAAGACAAGTGGGACCATAAGTTGGAGCACTCTGTATATATTGTACATTAGAAACGTTCTTAAATTTTATTAATCTTTAATGTTCACTGATGAATAAAATTTAAATTTTCTGTGATTGAAAAGATTATTTATGTATACGTTAATGAGATATTTAAGTTTGTAATAACTGAAAACTTAAATGTATTGAAAAAATACTAATTGAAAATTGAGTGTTTTTATTTTCATTAAACTATCCATCAAATTTAATGCCCATGTTCATTACATTAAAAAAAATCTTACAAAGAACTTACAAAAAAAGAAACCCAATTGTTCCTCTCCGATTTTAATAAGCAGTATGTTATTCTCCAGACAAAAATAAGTGATCTCAAA
Source organism: Atta cephalotes (assembly GCF_000143395.1). Lineage (NCBI taxonomy): Eukaryota > Metazoa > Arthropoda > Insecta > Hymenoptera > Formicidae > Atta > Atta cephalotes. Next base: position 8,998,191 of record NW_012130066.1, on the reverse strand, counting down.
AAAAAACCTCATTCAAATGCGTCATTGTACATTGGAATAATACATCTGGATTTACAATGTAGCGGCTATCTACGCGAGTTATAATTTCAGTGTACATGCATTAACATGTCGAAAAATAAAACTCCGACTAAATATAGCATAAAACGACGCGATGAAGTGTGTCTCGAAGCGTAATTAAACAGAAATATTGTATAATAAAGCAAGCGGAAAGGTATCGCGACGATCAGCATACGCTTTGCATAATGCTCTAATTAATTATATCGCTTAACATATTTATAATTGTGTTAAACTATATTTAATCGTGCTAAATAACGCGATTTATATGATGAAGAAATGTATAAGGAAAACTTCAGCTAAAATAACATTTTTGGATAATGTAGGCACGATGCGGCGAAACACATAGAACTGCCATGCCAGACTGTGCTAGGCAACGAAGCGCTACTTCTCTCTCCCTGCCGCCGCCCCTGCCGCCGTCGCTCAAGTGGGCCTACGAATTCGCGCGACGCGGCTTAATCACATATTGGCTTAAACATTTCCTTTTCTAATTCGAAAACTATAGCGAGTACCTCAAAATAGTATAAGAATTTTTTGTTCCCTTTAATCCATTCTCCATCCCCAATGTGATTCGGACCCATCTTATGAGACACCTTGTATATATATATATTAAATTGACAAGAAAAAAATTTTATTTTAATCGGTCTCTTAGCTCTAAAGCTTCCATTTCATACCAAAAGAACGCTCTTAAATTTTTATCAAAAAATATTAAGATTATTTAAAAGTGAATGATTCTTAAATCAAATGATTTTCCTTAATACATATTTGATTTGATGCCAGAATGGCTTAATTTAGATTTTAAATGTGGTATTATATGTTTTTTTGAACACTCGCTGAACACGATACAATAATTCATTTAGCTCTACGATATACACCTTTAAAAAAACAATTCAATTAATGTGAAAAAATGATCAAATTTCATAGTCGATTTTAGCAAGGTTCCAAACATTTTAATGGGTCATTACTCTTCTCAAATTGTAGGTCTGTTCATCCAGAACAAGATCCAATAGAAATTTTCTCGAGATCTTCTACAGGGCCTTTAAAAGTTGCATTTAACTGGATTATAAAACGTTTTTAAGGAAACGTTTTTAGAAAAAAATTTTTTGATAAGACTTAAAATATATTGCTTTGACATTTTGATTCTGACATCATCAAATCAAATGCCTCACAATTTGATGACAAAAAACTCTTTATTAGAAAATCAAATGAATAAAAAAAGATATACAATTGCGATTGCGAATTGCCAAGTATATACGCCTACCGATCACTTGGCGCGCGAGCCATAAGGAACGGGAATAGCCTGGCAAGCGCGCCGTCCGAGTTTAGGCTATCCCTGCTCTCCACGGTCTGAGCGTGTTCGAAAGTGTTCCCTATTTTTTATTGAGTAGTGTATAAACTTCGGAAAAATAACATAAAAATTGAAAATTTAATTGTTTAAACAAAATCACATCTGTAATTTTCAGCGTCATCAGTTTCATTGCATTCTCATTCAGAACGCAATAATAAAATCCCAGTCGACACAAATTAAAAATAACATAATACCAATGTTATAATTTCGCACTCTACTCTCAATGTAACTGTTTTATAACATCATATGTTACATTACATTTGTATTGTGGAATACGAAATTACGACATTGATGTCATGTTACTTTTAATTTGTCGACTAGGCAGATTTCATATCTTCCAAATGCAAATAGTGCACTTTTCATTAGAAAGAAATTATCCATGTGCACAATTTCTCGCCGCTATTTGAGAAAAATGATTATTCAAAATTTTTTAAATTTTATTTAATAAATAACTCAAAAGATGCACATAATAACATACTTAAAGTATGCACGATTAAATAAATAAGAATACTTATCGTCTTAAGTTCTGGGTATCAAAATTACTATCAAAATACATATGTAATTTCACTTTTTCTCACTTTTGCCATTAAGAATATTTTATTACATATTTTCAAAATGATAATAAAATTAGATTATTCTAAATTTCGCCGCGGTAGCGACTCTATTTATCGGAAAAATGCTAAATCAAAATGCGCACAATTACCTTACTTTCCTGTAAGTATACATATATACAGAATGTCTCTAAAGTCTGATCTTACTCCTAAATCTTGAAAATGACTTTAGATATGGAAAATTGTTTTAGATAAAAGTTTTAGAGTATTAACAAATGATGAAAATATGGACCTTGAGTTTTAAGGTCAGGTCAATGTAATTTTAATATTTTTTTAAATTGAATCCCTCCTCCCATTTTTTGGATAATGCAAATACCAGCGGTACTGTAACTGTGAAACCTCATTTGGAAGAGACTTAATAAAAAATAACATTATTAGCAATTTGAAAACATCTTGACAAAAGCTACAAGAATATGCAATAAAAAATGGGAAGCTTCATTCACAAAAACATGATCATTAATCTTGAAAAGGTTACTCAAGATCAAATTCATTTACTATCTTATATATTTGTCCTTATTATCTTATATATTTGTCTGAAATGTATCTATACCTAAACTCATTTCCGAGAATAGAGTTCTAGAAATGAGACACCCTGTGTATATATATAATAACAAATCTATTATATTTTATTCTTTTTTTTTTATTAATGATTTTTTTTAAAAGTAAAAGTAAAAGAATAATTTTAGTAGCAATAATCTAAATTAATGCATTTCTCCTCATCATTCAATATTTACTTTAGTAAACATATTACACTTACTTTAAAACATTATTCTGGTGTATACATAATTTTCTTAATTCTCTCTCCGTCCATTGATCTTCCATAGAATATTTTTTTTTAGTTTCATCATGATAGTTCTGTAGGTCTCGAAACAATATTGTGAGTTTTACTGCCATGTATCGATACTGCGCCGTTAACATTAATACTAAATGCATCATGTACACATCCACGCCAAATTTCTTAAGAAATAAATAACTACTTCCAATTGTCATAAAAATGGTTGAAAAAATTAGAACGCGACTGGAAAATGGTTCGCTGTTGAAAGCGGTTGGCAAATTGTAATCTACATAATAAAAGATGGACTTCTCGAAGACCAATAAAATCGGCTGGATAGTCCATGTCGCTACAGTTACTACACCAGTCACTCCATATATTATGAACGGCATGATTATGGGTTTTATAGCCGACTTTATAATATCCTTCATAATTTCGTCCGCATTTTGCAGGATATCGTTCATCTTCTCGATTATTTCCTCCATCAGCTTCTTACGTAAATAAAGACGCGTAAGCATAAAAGATGCCTCCAGGATAATCACAACAGCGATAGTCCCATCCTTCAGACTCTTCTCTTTCGGTGCAAGGACCATCCCGACAATCAACGCGATCGTATGAATAAGTTCTATTAACCATACGGTAACGCCATGAATGCGCCAGATTACTGAAAATCGCGAATTATCAGATACTATTGGTAATAAATTCCCCGATATCAAATTCACTTGATTGTTTAAAAAATTGGCATTTTTAAAATCCATTCTTTTCGTGTCGTATATTCGTGATGATCTAATAAAATATTTCGATAATACGACATGTAAGAAATGGAACCTCAATTGTTCGTGATTCCAATATCTGTCTCACATGTCGCTATCGCTTCTTCTTTTAATAAATGAAAATGAATGAGTTTTCCTTTATTCTAAAATTACATTTAATTCTACATTAAGGAATTTATTATTCCTTTTATTTCTCCCTTCTGTTGTTAATACACAATATAAGCAGTCATGTCATGAAGGACGACATTTCTCTTCTTTCATTCTCTTTCTTTATTATATTTTGACTTCTAATCATTGTACAGATATATTAAGTATTAAATATTATCGGACCATATCTTTAACGAAGATAATTTTATAATGTTCTGTATTCTATTGTATTCTATTGTAATGAAAATATAGAGAAACTTGTAAAGATCACTATATACTTGATAGTTCATTGAATGTGGGCTTATATTTTTTGACTCTGTTTATCGAGAGTATAAATAATTATTAAGTTCTTTATAGTTATCCCTATACTGTCACGGCAATTATCTTATACTCCGTCAAACATTATAGAACCATTGGAACCAAGAGGCTTCGTAGAACTTAATACTGTCTAATACGTCAATCGGTGAACTGCGATATATAATAACCAACAGTAGATGAATTATAAATATTACTTTGAAGCCTTCACAATACTAATTAATCTATATATTTTCATTTTTGATCGACTTTTACGGTAAGTTTAAAAAAAATAAAACCTAAGTGTATTTTTGTATAATAATTAGTACCAAGTTATAATACCAAAAAAAATGCTTTATTTTATTCAAACGTTTGAAGTAATACATATTAGTTGTATAGAAAATTTGATAAATAACTGGAGCTAAGTCCAAGCATTACTATAGCTTGGCGAGGGATTTTGCTTTCCAGTATGCAACAGAACATCATGATTGAAACAATTAAAAACATAGAATATAATATTTTTTAATTAAAAATAATGCTAAAGATTTTAGAATTAATTTAATCATCACTTAAAAAAAATCATCACTTAAAAAAATATGTATAATAGAAAACAATTTTCAGAATGAAAATTGAATGGCTTTAGAACTATAATACAAAATTTTTTCTTTATAAATAAATAATTTTTAATATAAATTAAATAATTAAAGAAAAAATTTTTTATTATAGTTCTAAACTCTTGAAGCCATTCCATTTTTATTCTGAAAATATATATAAGTTAGTCCTAATAAAGTATAGTCCTAATAAGTATTTATAAAGTTGATGCATCCCTATAAAATCTCGATAAAGGCCTTATCAGATATAAATAAGGAAGATTACGCCTCTAATAAATTATGATTGGGATCTTATTAGGTTAAAGTAAGGAAATCTTTCTTCTGATATCGCATAAATAATGATCAGGGCTTCATAGAGCTATCCCTAATAATTTTTTACACAGGTAAATATCCCGGCTATATATAATATCCCGGTTACCTCAAATAATGATAAAAATACTTTTTTTAGTCTATGTGTTTTCGCGTAATTAAATTTAAAAAAATGATATATGAACAGCGCTACGGTATGTCTTATTCAAAATAACAAAACGTTCCTTGGCATAAGAAAAAAAATAAGTGCTTAGCACAAGTTTCTCTTCAATTGCCATTATGTTGCTATCACCAGGGCAATAATAATTTCGTTTAAGCTAACCTAGAGGCATTATGCGGACAACGGTTGTTTGCACAAACGAGCGGAAATAGCTGTAACAAACTTATTGGCATAAATGTTGCTACAATCTGTTGGAAATCGTTTTTGTAAAAGATTTAGTCCATTTTTGTCAATCGAATAGAAATAGAATGTCGTCGAGCAATATGTGATACCGTCATGACAGAAGGATGCATCGAGTTAAATTTTTTATTTTAAAAAATGATATAGAATAGAATTTTGGAGGCTCAGCGTATTGAAATTATAGTCTCCGTCAATATGTGGATAGGTCACCAAGATAAGAAAAAAATAGAAATCTTGATCGACAAGATTAGCAGCAAAAAGATAAAATATTAGGTGTACAACTTTGCTT
>NW_012130066.1:8988197-8991124 GCF_000143395.1 Atta cephalotes | reverse complement strand
TTGAAACCACTCACGACACGTTCTTTCACTAATAGCGGCCTCACCATAAGTATTTGAGAGCATTCGATGAGCCTCAGCCGCAGATTTCTTCATATTGAAGCAAAAAATTAAAACCTCCCGCAAATGACAAGAATTTAGCTCGTAAACTGACATTTTCAATCGAGAATAACTTTATGATGCAGACACAAATCGACTAATGTTTCTATGGGGTTATGTTGACAGATGCTCAAGTTTATTGTATGACGTCTATGATCTATTTATTTCGACCACCACTTACCGCTAAAGCCATCTATAGGAAAACGGCGGAAGCAAAGTTGTACTCCTAATAATATAAAATAAAACGTGAGAACGTCAAATCTATATGAATTGATAGTCGACTGATTCTATTCGCTTCAAAAAAGAATATAATGTGATCGGCACTGTCTAAGGTTTAATATCCCGAAAAATGTATAGCGTACTCGGAACACTCCGTCAGCGTCAGCTCATCGACTCTTTTGTCTACCCATCTCACCATCGCTTCTCTCGCTCGCATCTTTCTCGAAGTTTTTCTGTCCTATAAATATTATCCATGTATGTTTACCGCTCGTTAACTTTTAAACTTTAAAATATATTATAACACTTGATAATAATTTCATGTAAAGTTGCAGCATAGATTAATAAAATACAATTAAAATACAATATTTTCACCTACGTTCTGAATTATCATTCGTCTAGCTTATCTCCGTATGCCACTAATATAAAAGATGAGAAAAAACTAGAGAAAGAAATTTAGTTTAAAAGTCTACTGTTCTTATTTTCGCAGCCAACATATTCGTATGTAGTCATCTATTGGCTACGTGTACCTCGAGTGTATATGTCTGTGTTTATGTCACGACACTGTTTTCGCGAATCTACATATCTGTGCCGCATGCAATCGCCACAGAATAAAAGACATTAGAAAATTTTTCAACTGTGTTCTAATGAAATAATTTTTTGAAGTGAGCTCCAAAGATTCTAAGATGAAAGGCATAATATTTTTTTTTAATGTTTACTGAATAAATGAAATTTCTTGATACTTTAATATGTATTTTATTTTGCTTTGTAATTTTCTTCATAGTAACTTACACCTGTCAATCAAATGAGTAAAATGTCTAAAATTAACTCATAAGTCATTTTAAGATATCTTTCAGAGTTCTTTATAAGATATTTTAAAGATGTTTCTTAAAGAATTCTTAAAGATATCTCAAAGTTCTCTTGTGAGTCGATTTTAAACATATTAGGAAGCATTGTTAAAGGAAGCATTGTTAAACTTTTTACTGCAATAGTTTCTTTCATATTGCTATTAAATTGCTAGCAAATTTGTTTTATGTAAAATTAATTTCCATCATGTTACCGTGCGATTGTCTTAATCTATAAAACTTATAAACTTATAAAAGAGAGAAGGGAAATTGTTTCTCTCTGGTTGTGCATAACTGTTTACGATCTCAAAATTACCTCAAAAATATATCCTTAAGAGGAAATTCGATTGCAAGACACTCTGTATATTGTCATCATAAGCAAAATCAGAAACCGCTTTTCTCAAGAAAGATGACAACGCAGGCGATGCAATTTATATTAAATTTATACAACATATGAGAAACTTGTTATCTAGAAACAGGAAAAAGATTTAAGTATCTCGATAATAATAAACAGATAATTGTGATGAGTTTAGCCCCTTCACCTTCGATAAAATTAGACTCATTCAACGCGTTTTGCACGAAATGAACGAACCTGATAAAAGAAGTGTTGCTCTGTTCCGTGGATCAAGATATTAATCATTAAAATTGATGACTATTTAGCAAAACCGGTACTTCGATGGCATAGAGATACACGTAAGTGAGGCTAGAATAAGTATTTTCTGCTTCAATTACACAAATTCTCTGCTGTAAAACACATTTTCTGCTTCAAAAATACAAATTATTTTCTAACAAAACAAACAAAAATTATATAAAAAATAATTTGTGTTTTTATCAATATTTTAAATACAATTATCTCAGAACTATGATTGTACGTAAATTACTTATAGACTTGTAATTCAATTAATCTGAGATGCTAATAATTCCCCGAAATTAAATTAAAATCTATAAAAAATTTATTGCAAAAAATATTACTTAGGTCGAAAATCGAATTTGGATTTTAAGTATATCATCTTCAGAGACCAGCGTTCTCACAAATATCATAGTAGACATAATTTCTGTTGTCTTAAATTACAGGAAAAGAAAAGAAAAAAAAGATGGCTGATTAGTTACTTTCTGCTTAATTCATAACTAATTGATCACACTGATATTAATAATGAGATATTTTGTGCTGTGGACTTGTGCATCGACACTTTTTGGGACTTTTTAGGACCGACAATTATTTACATCGCTAGTGCAACGAATAACAGAAGAAAGATCTGTTATTTACAAGACTTCAGAATATCAGTTACATTATATCGATTGCGTTCAACAAAAAAAGGAACAATGCAACTGATGTAAAATTCTTCATTAGTTATATATTCAGATTCAAGAAAATCTAAAGGCAAGAGCTAATCATATTAAGAATCTTACAACGGTTGTAGAGTTGCCTTTTCTGCTGAATGTAGCCATTGTTAAATTATTCCGTTCGAGGGAAACAGTTATTGCAAAATTAAATGGAAATGATATTAATTAGCGATTTAGTAGTTCTAGAATTTTTTATGATTTGTAAAATTGATGATATGTTAAAGAAACGCGTCGTGAAGAAAAATTAAAAAACTAGAAATGCAATGTTTAGATTATTTATTATTAAAGATAATCAATACTAAAAAAATGTCTATTACAGTCGAAGCTGGATCTTCATTGCTTTAAATAATTCAATCTTAAATTACTAATATACATTATATATGTATTTGCATATATATTGTCTTTTTAGAACTGCGAGTCGAATTG
>NW_012130066.1:8963239-8987709 GCF_000143395.1 Atta cephalotes | reverse complement strand
CTTCAGCAATCTAGTATAATAAAATCACTTGATAAATAATTCGAGACATCTTGGTAGTTTCGTACCATATAACACAACTTAATACAATTCAAGTAGTCGTAAATCAAAGTAATCGAGTGCAGCAAGAGAGTCTCTCAGATAAACCAAATCTGAAATATATAACCATCATTTAGCTGTTAGCTAAATGATGGTTACATATTAGACTAAGTGCAAGCTAAATAAAAAAATAATATATATATGAAGGACAGTTACCATAAGAAAAATCATCAATTTATTATGGAAACTTACCTACTCTACTCCAAAACTGCACATTAAAATACTTTAATCCAACAACAAGATATAAAAGACTAAAAAAGTCAAAAAACTTAATAAAACTTCATTATTCATTAACATAAATATAATTTAACATAAATATAATTAAAGATAGAAATAATAAATCAAACTGTAGAAAATACAAAAGTTAAAACGCTACAATATTGTACATTACATACATGCTTCGATCTTATATTTAGACCCTCTTCAAATGTACAAAAAATTTTATTTCCCGGCGCAGTATAATACATTATTCAAAAATTAAGCAAGCGACTGTTTCGTTACATAATTAGATGATAATTAAAACAGAGAAAATTGCTTATCAAGCTCGTCAATTGGTTGACCGATTGCGAAAATTTCTCGTTGTTCTAGAGAGAACATAAAGAAACATAGAAACATTATAAGTTATCCTAAAATTTTTTATTTAGAAGCATAATACATCTCTCTGATAAAAACTCATCTCATAATCTAATAATTGAGACAAATCATGTTAGTATTATAAAAAAACATCAAATTTCGATGTCAAAAGCGATGAAAAAATTGATATCACATTATAAGCGTGTAACGTCCAATGTATAAAATAAAATAAAAAGCAGCGAAAAGCGTCTTCTCGACGGATTCGACTGCGATAAATCTTGACAATATAAAATCAAACATTGTTTATTATCGAATGTATGATTTATGAAGTTCTGTGTCCGTCTGTAGGTTAAGAATGTTACTCTGTTTTTTAATGTTAAGCATCTTTAAGACAAGGCGCTTGTTGTAAATTGGTTCTTCATCAAAATTTGAATATTATTCCAATCAAAATCATGATCCAATTGCAATCGCCGAATTAGAGCTGATGTTCCAATGTATATGATTTCGATGTTCTAAAATCCAAGTTTTCAGTTTTCTCCCCGTTTTGTCCCAGATGCGTCACAGTCATTGCAGTCTTATAAACAACATAAGACTTCGAGAAAGAGTCCAAAGGATCTTTATGTACTTTGATAAATTTCTTTAATTTGTATTATAATAAAAGACCTTGATATCATTTCTATTGAATTGTTTGAATTTTTCTGTTAAAATCGGTACCTAAGGCACGGTAAACCAAGATGGATTAATAGATTCTTTATTATTCTTTAAGTTATTAGTTCTAGATATCTTTTTTCGAGTGATATCCTTGATTCTATTATTAATGATATATCAAAAATGAACTTAAGTGGAATCGTTATCAAAATGTTTATGATAAGAGTAATATTTTTTGAATGAAAAACAGGATCCGACAACAATAGAACTCTGTCCATTAAACTAAAAATTATGCCTTTCTTTTGGGACATCGGATGATTAGAGAAAAAAATTTTTAAATCTGCCTGAAAATGTGAGTTTATGATTCCAATCAAACATCAAATGATTGTCTTTAAGGATAATAGAAACATCTAGAAAATTTAACCAATTATCTCCGACTTCTATGGTACATTGTAGATGAACGAATTGAACGCGTTGAGAAAAGAATCCATCTTAGAACCGAAATCCTCGCGTATAACTCATCGACATACCGATAAAAAAGAACATTATCTCCAAACAATATCAAAGCGGACCTTTCTAATCTTTGCATTACCAAGTCCGTAAAGATGAGAGACAAAGGAAAATCCATGGACATACCAAAATTTTGTTTATAAATAATGTTGTCAAAAACAAAAAAAAATCGAATCGAGAACAAAACTAATTGCAGTCAAAAATTCTGTTTTTGGAAGTGTACATTTTTTTTGAAATGTAAGTCCAATTATTATTAATACAAATTACTATAAATTAAATCACGATCGGCAAAAAGAATATCACAACGCCAAGCAACTTAAGCGACATATTCACAAAGCATAGTCACGTATATAAATTAACATGAAAGATTAAATATTGTAAGTACGGAAATAACAATGTCAAGAAAGTAAATGTCATAAAGAAAATACATAAATAAAAAAAAATGAGTATAAATCAAATGATCACAAAACCGAGTTAAAATTTATTTATTATGTTCGTATAAGAATGATGCAAGAATTTTGTGTTTGATTTCAAATTTATTCCATTCTCTTGCATTTTAATATTGAATTTCTCTGACACAAATCTTTTATCAAAATCTCTCGTTATCTAAAATTTTTGTATTATTCCAATCAAATTCATGATCGAATTCTAATATAGGTTCTGAAATAACAGATAAATTACCATTTTTTTTATTAATATTATTTTTATGTTCATTAATTCTGATTAACTTATGAACCATCTGTCCCACGTAGGAAGCATTACAATTTTTACAATTAATCTTGTATACAACATTTTTCTTAAAATCGTATGGTAAAACATCTTTCTGAACTTTGATGATTCTATCAAGTTTATTTAAACTAAAAAAAGATAATCTGACATTAAGATTCTTAGTAAATAAATTCATTCATAAAATTCTGTAAATTTATCATAAAATTCTGTTTTTGGAAGTGCACATTTTTTTGAAATGTAAATCCAATTAATACAAAATACTATAAATTAAATCATGATCGGCAAAAAGAATATTACAACGCCAAGCAACTTAAACGACATATTCACAGTGTCAAAGCAGAGTCACGTATATAATCCGATAAAAAAGGTATAATAAACCAAGAGATTTTTTATCTTCAATCTCATTATTATTAGATTATTATCTATTTGTTTTAACATCTTGCATTTTAAAAGAGATTTTAATCTTAAATTAATAGTGTCAAAGATAAATTTGATAGGGTAATCATTGTCCAAAAACATCTTAATAATAAAATTGCAGTTTTTCATATGATATTTCAGAAGAAAAAATAAAAATACTCTGTCAATTATGCTCATTAGAACATCTCTCTTTTGTGAGAGCAGATGGAGAGATAAGAAACTGAGGTACCTGCCGGAGAATGTTTGTGATACAAATTGAATTCCAATTTTTCACAAATTTTTCTAAAAAATATGCTATTAAATTTGTTTGAAATCGGTTGATGAATTTATCAGACATCATCCTAACATATTAATTACAAAAACTGACAAAGGGAACACCACTTTTAGAACGTAATGATTTGCATGGAAAAAATGGAACGAATGTTATTAACTGTAATACTTAAACTGAAATAACAAAGATCTCACTAAAAAATTAACTAGTAAATTACGATCTCTTCTAGTCAGATGGAAAAATAATAAATTCATAGACGAAAATATTTATAAAAGGCTTACTACTGATGGGAACATACTTAGATTACATAGTTTACTAAATGTTCCGGAATCATCGTTAATTTAAATGTATTCTCGGAGAGAGAAGGCAAGTAAACAGCTCATAGACACCGAACCATCTCTGTTCAATCATTCTTGCGACCAACATTTCGTTCAAAACATGCATGTATTTCGCTCCTGTTCTAATCACACTATTTATCTCAGATGGTACGCGACCGCCTTGCGCAACACTCGAGAAGTTGACGATCGCGCAAACGTTCCGCGTGTGAAAGTTCTTTCCGATCCCGATCAATATGAATAATCTATTCATTCGTAACGCTTCTCCTCGAATTATTAAGTGCGAAGCACATCGAAAGTTCCTCCGCGCATTAACGCTGCTATTTATCACGTAATGCTCTGCAATATATATACGTACCGCAAGAGCATTCAGTGTGCGAGAATTACCTGAATCGCTGGCGAGATTTGCCGGTCTCGTTACTGCTCGCAATACACTTTCTTTCGAACGGCTGTGAGAAATTACTCGACGCCATATCAAGTGCTAATTACCTGTGCACACATCTTACCAAATGCATCAATTATCGGATTACGAGCACCGTTTACTGTCCGAACAAATCTTAACTTGACTCAAGAATAATTTTGAATTATTATAACAAAAAAAATCGTCGTTATTACACGTTCGCCTTAGCGAGCGAACCTTCCATACAAAGTGACATCAGCGTTACAAATACAAAATATATTTTGATCTTTCAAACCGGATCATCGCCAAGGAAAGTTATTTTACTTGACTCTCGAACATTCGAATCGTGCTTTCCCGGAAATCATGTCTCTCAACGAATTAATGAGTATGCAGAATGGGTGTTATCTCGCGCACTCATTAATTTTAAGAAGCTGGGACAGGTCAAGCTGACATAACGCGGCAACACCTCGCATCCCTCAAGGAGACCTTCGACTGATGCCAGGAGCTGGATTGCAAAATTATGCTAACTGCGAATGAGAAACTGAAGGCAACCCATGTGTACTTCACTCAGAACTACTTCCTGAGGACTATTTCCACGAAGCTGTCGACTATATGGCTGAGATACCGTCACGAAATCCGCGAAACCCATCCCACTGCACATTAAGTCTTAATAACTCGTTCCGGTCATCATCACATCTTCCGAGGATCAACCTTCCGACCTTCACCGACAGGAATTTCGACAAATGGGAAAGTTTTCGCGATAAATTTAAATCGATTATCCATGATGATCAGAGTTTATCAAGCGCAAGCATTATTTGTATTGTATAAAGGGGGATGCAAGTAACGCTCTCGCGGTAACCAATGATAATTTCTATCGCGTGGAATATTCTCCCAATACGATAATAAACGTTTATTACGATACATTTACAATCACTTTTACCGCAATTTACCGTCGCTCATGACAGAAATCTCTAACGATCCTAGCACGCTTCGCGATCAAACCGATGAAGCGATACAAGTTCTGAGCAATCTCGGTTGCGTTACTGAACATTGGAATGATTGGCTTGTTTTTCTGCACAAAAGCTTGATAAGTCATCTCGAAAAGCTTGGGAACTTAAACTCGGCGAGAGGATATCGTAGAGTATCCGCGTTATCGCGAACTTGTTATCAATTTCTCGCATCTCGCATTCACGCGTTTGACGCGAACGCATCTGCGAACGCAATGGAGAAGTCACAGACGACTTCTAAAAGGAAAACTCTCGCCTTACATACTGTGTCTACCATTCCGTTTTTGTGCAAGTATGCAAAGCGAACTATCTATTGTATCAATATTCTACATTCCTCAAGCAAACTCCATCTTAAGGTATTGAATTCATTAAAAATCAGAAACGCTGTGTGAACCGTTTCAGTACGAAACATGCTGTGAAAGACAAATTCTCGCGCGTGTCGACAGTGTAATAAACGGTATCACACATTGTTACATTTTGATTACATTAAGCTTGTCGACATCAATCATCGATGTCCACATCCACGAATAGCGAGAATCCACCATCGTCGTTACGCACTTGTTATCGAAAACCGTAACGCTGAGCTCTAAAATCTTGCTCATGATCGCGCGAATTTATTCGCCTCATAAACGTTTTGTTCGCGTGCTTTTTGATCAAGGATCCGTCTCTAATTTATCTCCAAATCGCTTGTTCAATGCCTATTCTTTTCGAGAATTAATCACTCCGTTTCCATTATCGGCATTAGCAAAGTCCGTCGTGCGTCACGCTGCCCAAATTACGATTACTCCAGCGTCTCACGACGGACCTGCCTATACTACGATCGCGTTTATATTTCGATCATTAACGAAATATTTACTGAATCGCGTCAATACTGCGTACTATTGGAAACACGTCACCGGACTCGAACTTACCGGATCGTGACTCCATGAGTTCGATCAGTATCGACATCATAATCGGTGCTGATCTATTCGGCACGCTCATTTTTCGACTTTTCGACGGTATTTGAAAAGGTTCCGAACATGAACCTACTGCGCAAAATACGACTCTCGGCTGGATTCTTTCTGGACCAATAGCCTCGTTTCCGACTACTGAGTTAATTTCCACACTTGCGCATCACAGAGTTGTTCTTGAAATTCTTGATCGCGATCTTCGTCGCTTTTGGGAAATTGAGGAAGTGCCTCAGAAAGCTCCTCGGAACTTTGAGGAGCATCAGTGTAAAGAGCACTTTAGAGACACATTCCCATAGGGAAGGACGCTACATCGTCCGACTACGTTTAAAAACTTATCTCGATAGATGAATCGCTCTCTATTGCTGTTTCGAGCTTTCGCCGCTTGGAATCAACGCTTAATTCGAGATTAATGCTTCCGAGAACTGCGAATTTCTCGCAGAATACGAAACACTCGGTCATATGACCAAAAGTCCATCAACAGAAATTGTCAAATCGGAGCAAACTTATTATATTCCGCATCACGATGTCTTACGAGACAGCAGTGCAACTACCCGCTTACGAGTCTTCAACGCTTCACATGCCGCACATTGAGTCTTCAACGTTTCATGCCACCAATCTATTGTCGAGCTTGAGTCCGCGAATCATGGTTTAGCCATTCAGATTTTTCAAGATGACGAGCACCTTAAGATCTTAGGAGTACTCTGGAATCCTAAGTTAAATGTCTTTCAATTCCGCGTGACCATACCGACATCATCCAAACGAACCAAAGCTATTCTGTTCGACCATGGCTAAGTTTTTCGATTTTTCAGGATAGATTACTCCCGTCAGTATTACTGTCAAAATTTTTATGCAGCGTACTGTAGGACCTCCAATGCCAGTGGGATAACGAAATTCCTAGCCAATTTCTTGATTGCTGGTTCCGATTACCAACAACGATTTCCGTCTCAATGCCATTAGCATTCCGCGCTACTACTTATGGATCTCATATTCTACGCTCTTCATGGATTTTCCGACGCATCAACTGCGGCCTTCACTGCCACAGTGTATCCTCATTAATATAGATGGTTCAATCACCATCTCCCTTCTTATTAAATCAAAAATGGCCTCTCTTAAAATAATCAGCGTCCCAATTGGAGTTATCTGCTACATTACTTCTTACTCGCTTGATGCATTTCGCGCGCTCAGCGCTCCAACTTCCGAATGTTACTGCTGGACGGACTCCGCCATCACACTTGCCTGGCTGAATCAGTCCTTCCCAATGGAAAACCTTTGTCGCCAATCGCGTTTGGGCAATCACTTCTTCCTGGAGTTTCTTGATGTCCGACGCACACCAATCCCGTGGACTGCGCGGTCTCGCTCCCGATCTTTTCGAGACACATGCTTTATGGTCAGACCTTTCAACATGGTTGCATCATCCTCCCGAGTCCTGCTCGAACTCGTGCCCTCCGATGTTTCTCTTGAACAACACTCAGAGCCTCCAGTATGTATCTTGCACGCTACGCCCCATTGGAATCTCGCGTCACATTATTCTTCTGGCCAAAATTGTTACAAACTACCGCTTATCTGTACCGTTTTCTAAATCGACTCCGACGCTCTAAAACCCACAAGCGAATACCGCGACTTTGCTCCTCAAAGAAATTCAGAACGCCAAACGCTACTCAAAACCATGCAGTCAAACATGTTTCCTAATGAGATCGCGGCTTTAAAACATAAGCATCTGGTACCGCAGAACAGCCCACTCTTTGTTCTCAATCCTTATATAGACGAGGTTGGACTTATTCGTATTCGAGAAAGAACTTGTCTCCCAGGAGCGAGGAATCCCATCGTCTTAGTTGCTGTTAGTACTCGTTATCCAGCACTATCATCTTCGAACGTTGCATGCCGGTTTTCAATTAACGCTCACGTCATTGTGATACAAATTCTCCGAGCCCGCGCCACTGTTTTTTATACGTGCATACCATGCAGGCACCGATGTGCCCATCGAACTCATGAGCGACCTCTCGGAGAGTAAACCGCACCGCTCACGTCTTTGTCCATAAGGCGTTGATTACGCAGGTCCGAACGACTCTCAATCGAGAGCACAAATCGCAAAAGGCCTACTATATATCGTTATTCGTATGCTTCACAATCAAACTTTTACACTTAGAACTCGTCAGCGATTATACTTCTTCTACCTTTGTCGCAGCGTATCAATGATTTGTTTCTCACCGAGAACTACTGACGTCCACGTATTCCGATAACGGAACCACGTTTCACGACGCCGATCGCGAACTATCCAATGCACATGTAAAAGCAATTCGCAATCCTAATCTGAAACCGATTCGCTACTGACGGAACTGCGTGACACTCTCTGCGTCGCCGCACATCCCTACCTGTAGGAGGTAGGCGTTAAAAGTGTTAAGCATCATTTAAAACGATGCATCAGCCTCCACATTAACTTTTGAAGAGATGTCCACGCTCCTCTGTCGGATCGAGGCGTGCCTTAATTCATGTCCGATCGCTCCCGTTTCCGATAATCTTCACAATTATTACGCTCTGACCCCCGGTTATTTTTGGAACCTCTCTTATCGCTACCGTCGAACCATCATGCTTGATTTAAAATGAAAATAGACTTTCGCATTGGTAAATGGTTCAACAAATAACCGAAGGTTTTTGGAGATCTTGATCGGTGATTACTTGCATACTCTTTAACAACGCCCAAAATGACGTTGTCCAGCAACTGGCCAAAGTCGGCCCAATCGTTCGTAACCCTCTGGCTCCATCGAGCCAATAGGAATTTGATCGGATCACGGCATATCATCCCGGTGATGACGAACTCGCGCCGTAATTGTAAAAACAGGTCCGAGTTGGACAGATGACCAATTGTAAAACTTTGTTTTCTATAATGTCACGATCAATACCGAAGAATCTAAAGATTCCACGGCGGAGTTTCCGTATCTGATGTTATCGGTATTGCGAACCGTAAGCTTCGATTGTATTGCGTTCCGATCTTTGTATTCTATATTATCTTATTTTCGTTGTTATACCATTATTATATCTTACATACTTTGCGGATTATTTCGAATACCTACATTCAAGGCTATGTGCGATGTGTTCCGGAATCGTTAATTCAAATGTATTCTCTGGGGATGGCAAGTTCATAGAGCCATCTGTTCAATGATGTCTGCGATCAACATTTCATTCAAAACATACGTATATCTCGCTCCCGTTCTAATCACGCTGTCTATCTCAAATGGCACGCGACCTCCCCTTCCTTGCGCGACTTCAAGAAATTGACGACGTTTCGCGTGCGAAAGTTCAGTTTGTTTCCCGATCAATACGAATCATCTATTCATTCGTAATGCTTCTTCTCGAATTATTAAGTGCGAAGTACACCGAAGCTCCTCCGCGCATTAATGCTGCCCTTTGTCACGTAATGTAGCTCTCAGTATACGCATACCGCGAGGGCATTCAGTGCGCGAGAATTATCTGAATCTCTGGCGAGATTTGTTGGTCTCGTTACTGCTCGCAATACACTTTCTTTCGAACGGCTGTGAGAAATCAATGCCGTACCAAATGCGAATTATCTGTGCACGCATCTTACCAAACGCATCAATTATCGGATTATGAGCCATTTACCGCCCGCTTCGAACAAATCTTTACTCGACTCAAGAATAAATTTTGAATTGTTACAGCAAAGAGAGTAGTTGTTATTATACGCCGCCTTGACAAACAAGCCTTCCATACAAGATAACACCAGCGTCACAAACACAAAACATTAAAGATCCATAAAATGGATGTGCCTCTAAGAGTAATTGTTTCCTCAATTAATAGTCCTCTGTACAATTTGACTCTCTATTTGCATCATTATTAAAAATAACAAACCTGGAGCACCTAGCTATGTTGAAAATAGCTCAGTAATACAAACAAAATAGTTCAGTAATAGTAGCTAGTTTTCATTTAGTTGATAAGCTTGATGGAATCTATTTTGAGTTCAATTTAAAATTGGTTTCTTTAAATGTTATCTCATTATTTGTCAATGTACCAATCGAATTGGCTATAGAGAGTATTAGCAAAAGATGTCGTTACATATCAAAAGGCATCAACATATCGAGAGAAGAATTTTTGATAGCAATAAAATTAGTTTTAAATTTAATTTTTTTGTTTTTAATAAAAAGTTTTACAAACAAATTTATGATACACTGATGGAATCACCATTATTGCAAATACAGTTTTAAAAGATCTGGAAGAAATGGCAATTCAAAGGTTACCTTGTGAATTGAATGAAGTGAATTGATATGTAGATGACATTCTTTAGCATCAGAAGAATATTTGAATGTAATTTTAGATGTTTTTAATTCTTTACGTGAATGGCAATTCACAATTGAAGTTAGTAATGGGAACACATGGAGTTTTCTTGATATAAGGATAATAGTTAAAAATAACGTTATCTTGCTTGATAGATACAAGAATTATTACTATCACATTCCTAACAGCACAAACATCGATATGTCGACTGTAAGTTGACTTTGCTAAATCAGGCCTTTAGAGTCGACTGTAAGTCGATTTTGTACCGACATCCTTCCAATATCAATTTTAGGACGTCTAGTGATTTACGCTCACAAAGCTTAAATATGGAATCATTTCGTCCTTGTTGTTTAACTACAGTTAAGGATGAATGCTGTTCATGAGTATTGTGGGCATGAATCGGACCACAGCTTAGAATAGTTGACTTAAAGTCGACTTACAATCGTCTTTAAAGTGAAACATTGTATGACTTAGAGACGTCTTCAAGTCATTTAAAGTCAACTTACATCCATTTTTCAGAAACATCTAGAAGTTATAGTCGACTCACAGTCGACTTTGTTAGAGATCCTATGTTCCATAAAAAAAATTTGACTGAAGTGATTCAAATTTTACTTAAGAACGACTATGCTCTTAAATTTATTTTTTCAACTATACAGACAAAAATAAAATTTCTTTCTAATAGGGATTACAATTATGCCACACAAAACAACAAAAAAGTTGCGTCTAATAATCAATACTTTACAATATCTTATGTTAGAACTATCTCAGAATCTTTTATTCCGATTGCCTTTGGCAAATAGAAGAATATCCTTTATTACCCTTTACTATCTTTAATACGTTACAAAAGTATATCACTCGTGGAAAGGACTTTAGATTACATCAAGAGATGTCACATCAAGAGATGATATATAAGATCCCTTTTCATGATTATGATGCGTTATATGAACCAGACTAAAAGAAAATTGAAAACTAGAATACATGAATATGCAAATGATATTAATAAAAGGATTGACTCACCATCAATAATTTTCAATCATCGCTTGGAATCATAATTTTAAATGGGACGAGATAAAAATTTTAGATAATGAATCTTCACATAGTAAAAGACTGATTTTAGAGATGGTACACATAAAAAAGCAACAGAATGGATTAAACAAGCAAAATAACAAGGAATTTCTTCCTGATTTGTACATTTCCATATCTCTTTATCTCCTTTCTAATTGATTCTCTTTTTTTTTCACTATCACACATGTTCCCCTTCCATTACATATTCTTCAACATAATATCTTTATCTCCTGTCCATAATCATTATTTGTTAAATCATTTGAAAATAACATATTTAATATAATTATTCTGTTTTAATATCTCGATCTGATTGTGAATTTATTGCAATTTGAAAATACTGGTCAATTAAAGGTACAAATAATTTATATTTAGATTTAAATTATACAATATGTCGAATTATATAATATTAATCAATAGTTATTTTAATTTAAATACTGAAAATGCTTCTAATCTTGAATTTGCAATGAGTGAAGTTGAATTGCGTTACTATTTGCAATAATCAAAAAATGGAGAAGAAAAAACAACATCAGAGATATGGACATAAAATATTCGAAGAGGAATAGTAAAATCGTCTTAACGCAAAAATTTCAAATAGGAATATGTGATAGAATTGTTATATAATCGATATCGATGATTAAATTGCAAGTTTATTTAATTTTATTAAATTGTACACTGAGGATAATGTACCTCAATAGGGATTGAAATATATGATTATGTTTTTATATACTTCTAATTTAATCATTAAATATTAGATTGATTTCCTCGTCTAGTTGCGACTCGTAGCCTTTGATTACAAAATAGTTTTTTAAACATTTATTTAACGATTGTTTTATATTAATTTTCCGTTTGACATAATGTTTAAAGGAACATTTATTAAATATTTATTTAACTTTATTAAATGTTAATTTTACATTAATTTTTTGTTTTTTTACAATGATGTTGAAAGAAATATTTTTTAAACGTTTATTTAACATTTATTAAATGTTTGCTTTACATTAATTTTTCGTTTGAAATAATTGCCCAAAAAATATTTTTTAACCGTTTATTTAACATTTATATCAAAATTTTTTTTTTAACCGGGATATTCTCAATCCTTTATCCTTTATTCTTTATCTGAACCTTATATACGAATTACTATATCTATATTCTATTTAACGTAACAAAAAAATACTCTCTAAATCTGAATTAATGGATAATCACTAATATCAGTGTTAAGTATACCATGGTAATCAGTGAATTAAATATGAGATCCCTAACCTCGCTAATCTTTATTATGTGGTCTAATTAACCTTGTTTTAGTGCTTAAATTCAATGAATATGGTATTGGAAAATTAAAATTAATGTGATGTCAGTATTTTAATTATATAATGCTCAAATATTTTTCCTTTTTCTTTTTGAACTTCACTGATTATCAGTACTAAGTATGAGTAATTAGTGACTATCCACTGATTCAGATTTAGAGAGCAAGCATAATTAATTTCTAACCTATCATAATCATATTTCAAAATTGTTAGCAGTAAATATAGTCAATAGGGGAAGCAGATTATTTTGATTAGCTCCAAAAGAATATTCGATTAAATTATATATAAAACAAACAAAAAATAAAATTTTATTTCTTTTTAATAATTTTATTTCTTTTTAATTTATTTCTTTTAATTGTAATAACATAGGCCTGCGAAATGGAGAGTCTGAACAGAAACAAAAACGAAGTAGCAATTTCTAAGTATCCAATCAGCAGATAAAATATTTTTTAAATATTTTTTAAACATTTATTTCTCATTAATTTTATATTTTTCATGATTCATTTTCAAAATTCATTTAACGTTTATTAAAAGTTTATTTTACATTATAATTTTTCATTTGAAATAAATGAATAAAAAATATTGTTAAACGTTTATTTAACATTTATTTAATGTCTATTTTGAATTTATTTTTATTTCAAATAATGGTTTGAAAAAAAAACATTTTTTTTAAACAGTTACTTAATGTTTATTAAAAAAAAATGTTTATTTAACATTAATTCATTTGAAGAGTTTGAAAAAACATTTTTTAAATGTTTATGAAAAATGTTTATTCAACATTAATTATTCATTTGAAATAAAGGTTGAAAAAAATATTTTTTAAATGTTTGTTTAACATTTATAAAATGTTTATTTTAAATTATTTATTCATTTAAAATGTGGTGATAAGAAATATTTACTTCACGTTTATTCAAATGTTCATGTCACATTAATTATTTGTTTGAAATAATGATTTAAAGAAATATTTATTTAACGTTTTTTTTTAATGTTTATATAACGTTTATTAAATGTTTGTTTTTTGTTATTTATTTATTTAAAATATTTTATTTATTTTTAAAAAATGTTTATTTAACTTAATAGTAGAATAGGCGCGTTCTAGTTCGGAAGTTCCGAGGAGGGCAGAGTAGTAGCCGCGGCGCGGGAGAGTCCACGGGGAGGGACGTCATAAGGGGAGAAGGAGGAAAATGATACAGTGGATGACGTCGCGATGTAGGGGGGGAGAGGAACAAGGATGCGGGAAATCACGTAGCGGTGGTATGCGGAAACTTGCGTTTGTGTCGCGGTGAAGACGTGGCGCGGGGTCAATGGCCGCTGGGCGCAATCCGTCGCCATCACCGAATGCAATCTCCGCGCGCTATACTTATCATGTATACCTACCATTAATATTTATCATTTTTTCCATTTATGCGTAGCTATCCTGGGAATTATCGAGCACTACGATACAATCGTGTGTAACGCGATACGGCAAAGATAAGAAAGAAGGAAAGAATGAAGGAAAAAAGCAAATAAATATGAACAAGCAAACAAATGTGAGTTAACCTGTATATGTATATTTATTTCATTTTATTTACATATATATATTTATATTTATGTTACAACATATTGCATATTTTTAATCTCTCCGCACCAATACAAACGCGATGTCGTCATCTTCTGAATCCACAGCAATTCTTCTTCTCCTCCATTTCAGTATAATTGCAATGTCGCGTAGTTGAATGGAGTATTTGATAGATTAATAGAGAACACTCGATAAATGGAGGAAGAGGCGAGCCGCATTCGCCGATTGAGCCGAAAAAGAAGGACTGCGATGATGTCGGCAGTGTCTGGAAGAGAAGAGAAAAATGAAATAATAGTTTAAATTAATAGAACACAATATCACATGAAACATGAGTAAGAGCCGTGGTACGTTGTTTAAGCCAAACGTAAACATTAATTATGACACGCGCCATCGGAACTTAAATCATGGAACAAGGAGTTAATTAATTAATTAATTAATGTATTAAGAATAAAATACTTACATTTGTCCCAACAACGGATTGTCAGCGCTGATATCCAAATTTACAATAAGGCTATCAGGTATCTCGGTTGTAAAAGTCCTTTGTTTGAAGATCCTTAGCCGCTAAGCTAAGACTTTTTGCGTTAATAAGTGCATGAAGGCATCCATCACATTTGCACACTGAATCAAATTACAAATGTTATAAAAATCTCACACAAACTGAATGACAGACTGATTGACCACGGGGCTGTACGAGATTTTATATAGTAAAGATGTTCATGAAATATGATATCATTCTGAGAAAAGAACAATGCCTTAATCTAAATTTACATCTCAGCTGAAAAGTATATCATGTGATCAAACGAACTCAAGAATAAACTTCAGCATTTTTATCATTAGATTAATTATAATTAGAACAATGCGTTATATCAGCAGGCAAAAGTACAATGCTCCGGTCAAAAGTTTATAGTTCAGCTGATCAGTTATTAGATCAGTTATTAGATTGTCATAATCAATATATCTGCGACAAAAATAATGCCTCGAATAAAAGCGAATGCCTCAGCCAAAAATATTCGAGAAGAAATCGCGCTTGAAAAATTCCACCTCATTTTTGTTACTTGCAGCTTCGTATTGAAGCGCAATAAAACGTATATCTATTGAAGCTATCAGACTAATATTTACTATATTTACAACTATAAACAACTGTCAAATCGTTATTGGCCCATTTTCAACTCTATACTTCTTTGCTATAAATATATATATATATATATATATATATATATATATTTATTTATTTATTTATTTATTTATTTATTTATTTATTTATTTACTCAAATGTGTTCTGGTTAGGAAAGCGGAAATAAAAATATATTAATGTGAGATAACATATATTTTATTTTAAAAAATTTTACAATTCTTCCTGGCGTTGCAACCACCAGTTAAATATTTCAAATACATTTTGCAAAGCACAATTATTTGCATGTTTTCCATATTATATAGTATTAAAATCATCCAAATTAGTTAAAGATTTCAGTTAAAGATTTCATGTCTTCGTAAACTGCATCCAAGGTCTCGATGTACATATTATATGTTCTCTCTCATTGTCCACAAGCAAATTCCACAGCTACATTCGTTTCTCGTGTTCCTTAACGATAGCATTATCTTCAAATAGCCGCCGATGATCAGATGTTTCGCCTCGTAGTACGGAATCGGTCCATCTTCCCATTGTAATCCATGATGATAAACACTCAACCAGGAAGCACAAGATTTGTCGGATCTTGTCAAAAATTTCCATGGCATGGAACTGGTAAAAATGTAATGTGTGAGAACGATTTTCTGTTTCAGCACTGTTACTTCTTTGACGATAAATTTCTTGTTAACAACAAATCATTGCAGATTCACAAACGTTGGTATGACCATGATGAGCAATTCTTCAAGACTGTGCTTCACCCCGGTTTTTCTCTCCCTTTTAAAATTTTCTAAATACTTACTGACTTTGCAATTTACATAATCTTGCGCATTACGTTGGACAATGGATAGTACTCGATTACACGATCATGTATAATGAGGCAAGATGTATTGACGGTATGATAGGGGATAGTATTGGCGGGCACATTCTCCTTGCAATCAAATTCTATATGTCCACAGTAGTGCTCTTGACGGATTCGTTTTGTCGCGAGCAATCAATGCTCGCAAAAGGCCCTTTCTCAATAAACGTTGAATAGCGTTTTGAAGCAGTTAATTCCATAATATGCTTTACGAAAACACGCATATATATATCAAACAAGACGGCGTACCTCTTTTTGCCAAAATCCAGATTTAAATCGTACAGATAAAATTCTGAATTTAGATATATTTTCACGTTACACAAATTACAATCGTCGAACACGCTAACATCTCGTGACATGACATTTTTTCGGTCTGCAGAGCAAAGATAACATATTGGCTTTTCAAGTTGAGTCGCTGTTTTGACAGTCCATGAATGCTTGATTGTATTCTGTAACAGAGGATATACGTACAGATTTCACGAGCGAAAACTCATGTTCAGATAACAATCGCTTTTCAATGCTCGCAACATTGATAATTCATTGATCTCCTTTAACGCAATGTGAGATCCGCCACTGCACTTTGAATAATTCAATCTCAGGCTCCGTCACAGGATTTCTCACCAAGCAAGTGTAATCGTTGCGTGCTCAAAATCAATTCGTGGCGAGCGTTGATAATCACGCGTTTGTAATCTTCGCAAAAACCGAACAACATGTGTTGAACGGCACCTAAAAATTAAAGTATCTTTCCTCCGTGTCGAATTTAGAGTTCTATCCTGCGTTCAAGGCAATCAAAGTTTTGTCGTTCGTCAAATATCGTTGCATAGTTCTTGATGATTGATAATTCCAACGTTTCTATTGCAGTCAACACTCCACACCGTTGAGTTCATATCGAATTTCAAACATGAAATGCCACTCAATTATTTCCAAGTATCGATATCTGGCGAATTTGTTAGTATCGATCGAGGAAGTCGGTTATTTTCGTTCTCCAATAACAGTGATATCATTCCACCGAGGTGCTTCCGAATTCCATCTTTATCTTTGATAACGTGGTAGCATGCGACAAGAAGGACGCGATAAGAAAATATTTTGCAATGGGACGACATGTGCACGCGGACGTCGACTGCTTCTATCTCTGTCAGACGTACGCAAAGATACCGAAGTACCTTATACTCGACAATGCAATTCTGTTGATCCTGTTCAAACAGGATGGTACCAATCTGAAACGCGTGTACAATCACATGAATACTGATATGTCCTATGAGGATTTCTGTGATTTATGTCGTAAATATTAGCAGCAAAAGTATAGATTTCTAGTGATTGAAAAGGACAGTATGCTTGCCGATGGATACAGAAAAGGATTTAATGACTACAATACTATGATGTAAAGATTGATAAAATGGAGAAGAATATCACATTGGAGAGACACTTCAAACCTATTATCGATCCACTGAAACAGATTGTTGAAAACACTGTTGAATCCTCCTATTATGGTTGAATATAAGGATCCTATTATGATTAAAACTTTTTTTTCGAAAGAAAACGAGGAATCAAAACTCAGAAAACGTTCGATACTTTGTACGACAATCCTATACAGACTTCCACGCCTGTGAAATTAATATTGAATGTTCAAACCGTATCATCTACTTTGAACGAAGTGTCCGAAATAATATAACCGTTTTTATAACCGGAAATAATATAACCGGATTTATCGTATGACCACGCTTCTACCGTCGAAGAAATTTTCGAGATTGCTGATGAACCGCTCGTAACATTTATTTGGCACTTATTTCAAACATTCGAGGGCAGAAAAGGTACATGCAAACTATGATCTGTTGGGACAAAAATATCTGAAAGTAAGAAAACCTACAACATAGACGTTGTGTATGGAGTTCATTTCAACGATGAAGGAACGATTTTGGCGACAAATATCACCTTGCACAAAAATGATGATATAATAATAGATGAGAAAAAATACGATGGAACATGTATGGGCTTGTATGAGTTTTCATGAAATTTCCCAACGAAACTGTACGGATGACATACAGATCTACAGGAGTATTCTGCTGATGACAAAATATTCATCGGCGCAGTCATAATATGAGTAATCGAATAATGGGTAGTAAGGGATACAAGTAAGAACATAATAGGGTCATTGATCTTGGATAAAAAAGTTGTAACAGGAATAAACAAAAGAGCGGATTTACCGCGTACGATAACAAGATCGACTATATTCATTGGGAAGATCCCAACAAAATTGTGAATCATCTGCGATTGTTCGAGGCCTCGCGTCAGGCGGGTCACAATGGTCGTGATAACGAGATTCTGTCGATTATCGAAGAGCTTCGTGAAGTCGATCTGTTATAAATTAACCTCGTTCTACATCATTCAGTTGACATTACGATCAACAAGTTTGGACTATCGCTTGGAGGAGGAAGCGAATTGTACTACAGTGGCATGGATTGCTCAAAATTACGTGCGGGTTACACTTTTTGCATAGTCGCAGCTGACTTTGACGCAAAGTTGCGCAAGATTCAACGAGTAGCGCTACCGGTGGATGATTGCTTGCTGACGCAGCAAACAAACGATACGTGTAGAGCGTTCAAGATTTGAAAGATCTAAATGAAAGAGAAGAGAAAGATTGTAGCCTTACAAAATAATGTGCAGGTTATGCTAAACAAACTTGAAAAGATTGAATGATTCGAAAAGTGTCGAATAATTATCCGTAATGTCTGAGAAATGTCTGCTGTTAAATTGAACTCTCCAATGAGAAGAAATTTTCGGCGAAGACACATCACAGTACACGGATACGATAAGCAGACGGACATGATCGAGATGCGTCCTTACACGCGATTCAACTGAGGTTATCATTACATTCTCATCGTTATCGACATGCTGAGTAAGCACGCATGGATTGAACAATGCCGTACAATGCCAAGAACAAGTGACGAAGGCAATCGCAAAGATAATTCGAGACGATGGAAGATGTCTGAAAAATTTGCCTACTGACAGAGGAAAGAAATTTTTTTACGGATGTGCAGAAACTCTTGAAGAAGCACAACATCAATAATATGTTGAAGAACAACATGTGGAAACAATTTACGCATAATGTAAAATTACAAATCATGGATGAATCGACATCCTATCGCGTTTCGTATCAAATTATTAGGTGTACAACTTTGCTTCCGCCGTTTTTTTTCCGAAATTCGAGGCTTTATTGTAAAAAACTGATTATACATTTATGATTCAAAGTATTGTCCATCGCTGGCCACTACTTTCTCCCATCTTTCGGGTAGCGTACGAATCCCGCGTCGAAAAAACTGGTCATCTTTTGAGGCTATCCACGAATCGATCCAATTTTTTTACTTCTTCATAAGACCGGAAGTGCTAGCCAGCCAGGCCGTGTGCCATTGATCGAAACAAGTGATAATCAGACTGAGGGAGCAACGTCTGGAGAATACGGCGGGTGGGGTAGGACTTCTCATTTCAACATTTCCAAGTATGTCTTGACCACTTTCGCAACATGGGGTCGAGCATTGTCATGCTGCAAAATCACTTTATCGTGTCTCTCGTTGTATTGCGGCCGTTTGTCTTTCAATGCTCGGACCGCATCAATTGCGTTCGATACCGATCGCCTGTGATTGTTTCAGTCGG
The DNA here is from genome assembly GCF_000143395.1 of Atta cephalotes. Lineage (NCBI taxonomy): Eukaryota > Metazoa > Arthropoda > Insecta > Hymenoptera > Formicidae > Atta > Atta cephalotes. The sequence continues at coordinate 8,967,926 of NW_012130066.1, read as the reverse complement.
TTTTAACAGTTCATAATATACTACGCCGAGGTGGTCCCACCAAATACAGAGCATGATCTTGGAGCCGTGAATATTCGATTTGGCCGTCGACGTGGAAGCATGGCTGGGAACTCCCCATGATTTTCTGCGCTTGGGATTATCGTAATGAACCCATTTTTCGTCCCCAGTCACAATGCGATGCAGAAATCCCTTCCGTCTTTGCCTTTCAAGCAGCCGTTCACAAGCAAACAAATGCCGTTCAACATCTCTCGGCTTCAATTCGTACGGCACCCAATTTCCTTGCTTCTGAATCATTCCTATGGCTTTGAGGCGTTTTGAAATGGCTTGTTGAGTCACTCCCAATGATCGTGCCAATTCTTCTTGATTTTGACACGAGTCTTGCTCAAGTAATGCCTCCAATTCTGCATCTTCGAAAACCTTCTCTCTTCCACCGCTATGCCGGTCTTCGACGTCAAAATCACCGTTCAAGCGTTGAAACCACTCACGACACTAATAGTGGCCTCACCATAAGTATTTTAGAGCAATAGCGATGAGCCTCAGCCGCAGATTTCTTCATATTGAAGCAAAAAATTAAAACCTCCCGCAAATGATGAGAATTTGGCTCGTAAACTGACATTTTCAATCGAGAATAACTTTATGATGCAGACACAAATCGACTAATGTTTCTATGGGGTTATGTTGACAGATGCCCAAGTTTATTGTATGACGTCTATGATCTATTTATTTCAATCACCACTTACCGCTAAAGCCATCTATAGGAAAACGGCGGAAGCAAAGTTGTACACCTAATACAACGCGCGCAAGCATCGAACTATTGGTCCCGTCGACGTTACCCCCGCGATCGCGACAAGTTCTTAATCACGGTTTACAATTGCGTAAAGATTGCTGCGCGATACAAAGTGGGCGATTCGATACGCGTGAGCAAATTCAAGACAGTTTTTATAAAAATAAAGGTTATACGCCGAATTGGAGCATGGTGGTATTTAAAATTAATATCAAAGTGCAGTAAACTAATCCAGTGACGTATCTTCTGGAAGATTTTCGCGGAGAATCTATTGTTGGAGGATTCTACGAATATGAATTGCACAGCTGTCCCGATGTGCATCTCGTTGAAAAGGTATTGTGCAAGAGAGAGAACGAAGAAATGATTGGGATTTGACAATTCGCACAAATCGTGGATACATAAAGACAATGTGTTGTAAAACTTATATTTATTATAAAAATATAAATACGTATTGTATATATTATAAATATCGTATACATATTGTATTTGTATATTATACATATATATATTATACATATTATACATACTATACATGTTATATATAGCATACATATTGTACATATTATATATGTTATATACATATTAAACATACTATACAATACAAATGTGTTTTATTTACATCGGTAATGTCCCCATTGCAGCGTATCGGTGAAACACATGGCACGATGTACTACTTATCGTCGTGCGAACTTAGAGCGATTTTTGTTTCTGATATCCTCGTGTATACCTCGTGCAATTTGGATCTTAGTCTACACAATTGCCTGCACGTCATTTCGATTGCATTCAAGCATCGCATGTAATTCTCGAACGTTATAGACTTCGCAACGTTGCTCTTGATGCTCTTTGCCTTCTTCATTCTACACGCATACATTTTCGCTTTAAGCCCAACTTCATGATGGCACTATTGTTCTCGTCTTTCATAAGGCCAGAAATTTTTTTATTTGCGAGCGGAATACATGTCGCTCGAGTAATCGCTCGTGTCTACTTATATCGCGTTTTCATGATATCGTAAACATCGTCATATTCTACATGATATATGAGATTATTAGTATTGATATACATAATTTTGCATTTTTCGCGAAACAGCGGTGCCATGTACTCGTGGTGAAATTCGTACAAACATGTCTTGGATATGGATGCACACGTATCGATTTGTCAAATTTCATCTCGAGCTTACGCAGTTCTACCGCGACCAGATTCTCTGAAAAGACATTACAGCTATAGAAATTTGGTTTCGCGATCATTGCCTCAGCACCGTATTTGCTTTCTCATTTTGTTAATAACTTTACGTGGATGCGATCGCACATGTTCTCCATAGTATTGCCAAATATTGCGTTATTCATAAGTTTGTATAAATTTTTTCAAAATCATTTTTGGCCAAAGTTCTAAATTTTGTATTTAGTTCTATATAATCGCATAGCCATGAAGATTGCGCAAATTGCAGTATACGGTGAACCTTTGTGATACGGAGGCTATAACGAGTACATTGTTGCAGGTTACGGAAACGTATGACATAATCCTGCTTGTCGCATAATGTTGCAAGGAGCTTGTCATCGCACTTGCCGGTTTAGTTTCTCGCGCAATCGGACAGAACGGTAGATCAGTGTGCGCGTCATGAAGATGTTGCGGGTACTCCACGTTCACTTCGAGAAAACAGCCTGTTGAATTGAATGCAATGATCGTAAAATCAAAACTTTACGTCATCAAAAATCGGCGTAAGGCAACACATTGTCCAGCCATACAGATTGTTAATGTCATAGTAAATCAAGATGATGATTTCGATGAATCGTACGACGGCATGTATTTGTTGTTGGCTAGCACGTACTTGTTCGAACACTGACTCAGACCATCGCGTATACCGCGTTCGATAAACATGATCATGTCAATGTCTGTGATCAGTTCAAATTTTACGCTAGTATGTTTTAACATGTCATCCCACGTGAAGCCCGGTAAGGTATAATAATACGCGGGATCGAGCCCATAACTCTCGATACAACTATTGCGGAAATTTTCGAATCGGCCAACAACAAAACATCGGTTTTCAAATATAAATCACTGTAGTGGCTGAGTGTCCAGACGGAGAACCGCTGCCACACATTAACGGCGCGTGCGCGTAAGCGTTCTCAGATACCGTGTCGTCTATCAATGAACTGTAAAACGACTCGCAAGGCGATAAACACAACTGCTCTAATTTTTCAACACAGTCAATGTACTCGTATAGAAAAACGCCCTTCATGTCAAAAGATTAAAGTTTTCTTCTGATAAATTGAAAAATTCGTGTTGCAGTATCCACAGCGTATCTTTATTGAGAAAAAATGTCAATTTGTCCAAACTATTATAAGCAAGATACATAATATAAGCAAGAAATCTGTATGAATCTATAAACCGTAATTTTACACAATTTTTTTACTATCAATTTTGGTACTATCGACATGTTTAGTAAACGAGATATATTGACGAAATTATTAACTGTACACTGTGCCAAATTTCTGAGTTCTTCCGCAAACCACGCTATATAGTCCTTATCACGATGAAAACGATAGCCCAACAGTGAGTTATCATACGAGTAGTGCATGTAACATCCGAATACGTTATGATGATGATGAAGCTGATATGGGATCCATATCTGTTTTCTCCAATACATACTCTAGATCGGCGTAATCGATGAACGGGACGCGTTCCTTCCTGCAATGATTGTTAAAACTTAGTCATTTATTGTTCTCACTCGATAATCTGATTGCGCAGTCATTCAGTTTTCCACAATCCTCGCTGTGGATCTCCAATTTAGTGCTCAAGTTGAAGTAGTGGAGGCATCTGAAAAAATCGCCCATTTATTACAATAATATTAATATTATTATTAATAAAATATTAATATTATTATTGTTATTGTTATTATTATTATTATTATTATTATTATTATTATTATTATTATTATTATTAGGTGTACAACTTTGCTTCCGCCGTTTTCCTATAGATGGCTTTAGCGGTAAGTGATGGTCGAAATAAATAGATCATAGACGTCATACAATAAACTTGGGCATCTGTCAACATAACCCCATAGAAACATTAGTCGATTTGTGTCTACATCATAAAATTATTCTCGATTGAAAATGTCAGTTTACGAGCCAAATTCTCGTCATTTGCGGGACATTTTAATTTTTTGCTTCAATATGAAGAAATCTGCGGCTGAGGCTCATCGAATGCTCTCAAATACTTATGGTGAGGCCGCTATTAGAAAGAACGTGTCGTGAGTGATTTCAACGCTTCAAGAACGGTGATTTTGACATCCAAGGTCATACTCTGTATTTGGTGGGACCAGCTCGGCGTAGTGTATTATGAACTGTTAAAACCGACTGAAACAATCACAGGCGATCGATATCGAACGTAATTGATGCGTTTGAGCCGAGCATTGAAAGACAAACGACTGCAATACAACGAGAGACACGATAAAGTGATTTTGCAGCATAACACTGCTCGACCCCATGTTGCGAAAGTGGTCAAGACATACTTGGAAACGTTGAAATGGGAAGTCCTACCCCACCCGCCGTATTCTCCAGACGTTGCTCCCTCTGACTATCACTTGTTTCGATCAATGGCACACGGCTTAGCTGACCAGCACTTCCGATCTTATGAAGAAGTAAAAAATTGAATCGATTCGTGGATATCCTCAAAAGATGACCAGTTTTTTCGACGCGGGATTCGTACGCTACCTGAAAGATGGGAGAAAGTAGTGGCCAGCGATGGACAATACTTTGAATCATAAATGTATAACTAATTTTTTACAATAAAGCCTCGAATTTCGGAAAAAAACAGCGGAAGCAAAGTTGTACACCTAATATTATTATTATTATTATTATTATTATTATTATTATTATTATTATTATTATCATTACGTACCTATCG
>NW_012130066.1:8958550-8962075 GCF_000143395.1 Atta cephalotes | reverse complement strand
GTACACTAATATTATTATTATTATTATTATTATTATTATTATTATTATTATTATTATTATCATTACGTACCTATCGCAAAAACATTTTCTGTTCTTTTTTCTGATAAGTTGTGAGCTGACTAGTCGAGATAAATTCTTGATAAGCGCAAAATGTCCCGCGTTGTCATGTACAAGAGATTTACGTGTTTAATCCACTTTCGATCGGTAAGTCATATCAGCACAATCCCCTTTTCACTAATATAAACGTTGATGGAAATGTCATTCAAAGTTTCGAATTTCTTGATTTGTCTCAACGTCATTGAAATTCGATGATTGTGAGATTTAGAACCGACGTATAGGGCGAATACGAGGATTTATGATGTGCATTTCCTTGAGCCGGATGTAGAGTGACAAACAGACCATGCGAAACACATATTGTCCGTTGATTATCACTTTCTTTAGCATAATTTTTCGCGGAAATTTGATATGACATTCCGCGAAGATTGTGTTTGTTCGCGTTCACCGTTATATTTAATATACGCGACAATGCCCGCTATCGCGTATCCTGAAACTCTTCCAGCGATACTAGGATAAATTCGACGATGCGCGACACGTACCACTCGCGCAAATCGGAGTATCGATATAGTTCATAATTCCGGGTGGCGATAATTTTTTTCGTGCGTTTATCACCTGCTACGAACTCGCTATTAAAAACAATGTTTATTTTTATAGAATCATACCGTTGCATTGCACTATGCACAATATACTATCTTGATCAAAAAGTTCCCGGAATTTCATTCAGAAAATTCAAAATACAAGTTTTATTCATCAAAAGTGATATTGTCCCCTTCAAAGTACTCCCCATCGACTGCAACGCACTTATGCCAGCGCTTGATCCAGCTCTCGAAACATTTCTGGAACTCTATTGTCGGTATAGCCATCAGAGCCGTCTTCGATTTTTCCATTACCTCCTTTCGGCTGTTAAAATTTCCCCGTAATGATTTTTTGACTCGATCGAACAGAAAAAATCGCAGGGAGCCATATTAGATGAATTCGATGGCTATTGGATGGTATTCGTTTCGTTCTTGGTCAAAAATTCACGGATAATGCTGGAACTGTGCGACGGTGCGTTATCATGGTGTAAAATCCCCGAGTTGTTTGCTCACAAATCCTTTCTTTTTTGGCGAACTGCTTCACGCAAACGTCTCATAACGCCCAAATAATACTCCTTATTAACTGTCTGATCTTCTGGCAAAAATTCATGATGTACAATACCGTTATAATCCATAAAAATCGTGAGCATCGCTTTCTTTTTCGACTGAAAACGACATAGTTTTTTTGGTCTTGGCTTTGAAGCTTTCCATTCACTCGCCTGATGTCTGGATTGCGTGTCGTACTCATAAACCCACGTCTCGTCTCCAGTAATGATGCATTTGATGTGAATGTTGGGTCGGATTCAGCCTTGGAAATCATGTCTTTGGCGATGACAACGCGGTCCCTTTTTTGCATGAAATTCAGTTCCTTCGGGACCAACTTTGCAGCAACACGGCGCAAACCCAAACCATTAACTACAATGTCCATAAGCAATATTTAAGTCCTCTGCCAGCTCTCTGATAGTTAATTTGCGGTTACTGATCAACATTTCTCTCACTTTATTAATGTTTTCGTCGGTTTTCGATGTCGACGGCCTGCCACTGCGTTCGTCATCCTCAACATCTCACGACCACTTTTGAAGCGTTCATGTCACTCATAAACGGCTGTTTTCTCTAGAGTATCATTGCCGAAACAGTTTCCAACATTTCCAAGGTTTTCACACCATTGAATCCATTTTTAATGCAAAATTTAATACAAACTCGTTGTTGCAAATTCAATTCCATTTTTAAAACTGTAAAAAATCGAAAATACGTGCAGAGGTAGATATACTCAAGACGGCGTAACTTTTACAAATGTCAAGCTATGATGATAAAATTTGGTGGGAATATCAATGATAGATGTAGCAACCTAAAAAAAAACAGAACTCAAATCAGCTAGCTGACTCAGAGCATCTGGTGGTAATTCCGGGAACTTTTTGATCAAGGTATGCTCGAGCAATTTCACTCGCATTTTCGAGAAATCAACGAGACTCGATATGTTTAGAATTTATCACCGCGCCCGTCAGAATACAGTTTTTGAACGCCGTTTTGATGATGCCAATACCCAATGCCCACATGCACAAATCTTTCACGCACAAATTCCTTCAGACTCTCGAGCCACGCGATACATATGATCAGTGATTGTCTATTACCGATTGATAATCACGAGTGTTTGATATTCTGCTCCTCCAATGATTCTATAAATTCATCGTATTGTTGTTCCCACGTTCATTTATAGTACTAAACAAGGTAGCTTGCTCAATCAAATCACGCTCCATGTTGCCACTTGCGCTGTCGAATTAATTAATAACTTTGTTTGATTAAATCTTGTTTTTTATATCATTATTTTTTTTATATCATTATGTGCGCTATTTTTATTAATGATATCATCGCCTAGACATCTCATGTTCTTGAAAAAATCTTAAATTACGCTAACAAAACAGGTATAGTTTGATAAAATTGCAAATGTTTTTGCAAGTGTTGTATCAAGTTACATTGATGATGTCATCGTCAAAACATGTTAAATGTTCTTGAAAAAAAATTTCTTAAATTACATTAACAAAATCACATTGAAACTTGCAAATTTGCTGAGACTGCAATTTGCGATGTTAGATGAATGAAACATCACCGGATGTCTCCAAAAATCTTTTGTTATAAAATCTGACGTTTGCATTTTTGATGTCATTGATCGAAACTGGTCCTATAAATATCCGCGAGAAAAATCAGTCTGTGTAAAATGGCTAACCGTAGTCGCTCCCGCATTTAATTTAATTTAATTTAGCAGTCGGAACATTGCGATTTCCGCAATGTGCTGACTCGCATATTTCTTGTTCGATAATGATAATATGAGATGAGGATTATATGTCATGGATTTCCTTTATCATAGATCTAAAGATGAGTACATCCGAATCTGAGGGATTCCCATAACTTTGTGGATTTAACATGAGTCGAAGTAAATAATTCATTTATACTTGATGTGAAAAATTTTTCTCTATAGATGACTTATCCGTTTGTTCTTCTTCATTACAACGCGTTTTCACATACAATTTGTGAGGACGTCGACATTTATATTGGATCGGAAGAGATATTAAATGTGAAAAAAATATATATATATATGTGTGTAAAAATAAATAAATATGGATTAACCTGGATTAATTCAAAATTATTTATTCTCTCTACTTTCCTTTCTATCTCTGCAATATCGTATTACGCGCGCGTCATCCATACCATCGCGCTCTCTAAAACAATAATTCAGTAGAATAAAATATATTTCTGAATGAATAATCGCATGGAATAAACGCTGAAAAGAAGATTACATAAGAAGAAGACGCTTGAAAGATGGTAAGTATTAATAGTAAGTATTAGGTGTACAACTTTGCTTTCGTTTTCCTAGATGGCTTTAGCGATAAGTGGT
>NW_012130066.1:8953572-8958083 GCF_000143395.1 Atta cephalotes | reverse complement strand
GTGTCTGCATCATAAAGTTATTCTCGATTGAAAATGTCAGTTTACGAGCCAAATTCTCGTCATTTGTGGGAGGTTTTAATTTTTTGCTTCAATATGAAGAAATCTGCGGCTGAGGCTCATCGGCTCAAATACTTATGGTGAGGCTGCTATTAGTGAAAGAACGTGTCGTGAGTGGTTTCAACGCTTCAAGAACAGTGATTTTGACGTCCAAGATCATGCTCTGTATTTGGGACCAGCTCGGCGTAGTGTATTATGAACTATTAAAACCGACTGAAACAATCACAGGCGATCGGTATCGAACGCAATTGACGTTTGAGCCGAGCATTGGAAGACAAACGGCCGCAATACAACGAGAAACACGATAAAGTGATTTTGCAGCATGACAATGCTCGACCCCATGTTGCGAAAGTGGTCAAGACATACTTGGAAACGTTAAAATGGGAAGTCCTACCTCATCCGCCGTATTCTCCAGACGTTGCTCCCTCTGACTATCACTTGTTTCGATCAATGGCACACGGTCTGGCTGACCAGCACTTCCGGTCTTATGAAGAAGTAAAAAATTGGATCGATTCGTGGATAGCCTCAAAAGATGACCAGTTTTTTCGACGCGGGATTCGTACGCTACCCGAAAGATGGGGTAGTGGCCAGCGATGGACAATACTTTGAATCATAAATGTATAACCAGTTTTTTACAATAAGCCTCGAATTTCGGAAAAAAACGGCGGAAGCAAAGTTGTACACCTAATACAACGCGCGGTGGAGACCGCGCCTGATGATGAAAGGCATCGGACCGCGCTTGGCAGCCATTGACCTCACGTCACGTCTTCTTCATCGCGGAGGCAAGTTCCGCATACCTCCGCTACGTAATTTCCGGCTACGTAATTTCCGGCTACGTAATTTTCGGTTACGTAATTTCCGATTACGTAATTTTCCGACACACTCGTCACCCCCCCCCCCTCCCCCGAACAGCCATTCCCGCAACGTCACTATGACATCATTCTTCTCCTCTTCCTTTGCTGTAACATCCTCCTTATACCCGCGGACCTCCTCACGCCACGGGTACGAGAATTAGAACCCGAATTTATCCTTATTACTAACGTTTATCTAACATTTAAATCATAAATATGTAAAAATGTTATTATTTTCTAAAATTCAAATTAATAAAAAATTTCGCGTCGGAATAATAAAATAATCACGGAAGAGAAGTTAACACAATATTATTGTGTTAAGTGTATCGTATATGGACAATAAGACCTGTATGATAGTATATGGGCAGCCATGGGATGTCAAAACAAATCCCCTCCACGTCTCCCTCCAGCGTGGGTGTGGCTTAGACGGGTCTATTTGGAAAAAGGACGCATTCTGATTGGCCGAGAAATGAAGGGTAATAGAGTAATTAAATAGTGTTCTGATTGTTCATTCCATACTTGACAAAGATCTGATTGGTTCGCTTTGTATCTACCTACGAGGTGATTGGAGAAGGGGCATGGTAGAGAACTTTTGACAAAATACCAATATCGTTGGAATATGACAACGTTACAAGGAATACTTTCTCAAACTTGTGGACAATACTGCTATGTACTTCTACATTTTATGTATAATGGCTATAATCTTCTCTCTTTGCCAGTTTCTTAATCTGTTTACCTCTGATTGTAAGTGAAATAACTGATTGATCGTCATTTCATAAAATTTTTCTTCATTGTAAACATAAATTCGTAAATTCTCATGCTGCCATCATGTTCAAACGTATAACATCTTTCAAAAAACATCTTTCAAAAAAATAAAATAACTATTTCATATTTCTTTTAAACAAACATTTTTAACTTGTAAATATATAGCTATGGGCTATATCCGATAGCCGTAGCTATCGAAATACGTTCCTGTTCCGTGTTCATCCATGTAGAAGGCGATCCAGTATCGGCCAGGTCGATCGTAATCGTCCGTGTTAGCGACAATGGCCACATCCTCGGCAGTCGATTAGCAGGCTAGATCCTCGCATGTCGGACACTAAGATAATGTAATGCATTTAAAACCAGCGAATTCATTTCTCGTCTCGGAGAGCATGAGAGAAGAAATGTTTGCGTAAATTCAAAATGTGCCTCTTTTGCCGGCGTATGCGATGTGGAGCTCCCAAAAATACTTAACATTTGTGAGTGTTAGCTTTATCTCTATCAGTCGACAAGTTAAATTTTGAAGATCTTTTTTCTCTTCGTTTGTTGCTTGTTTGTCCTCGCTCTGGTTCGTCTTTTCTGTCATGATATTTTTCCTCCACGCTTCAATGTTGCGGATGATATCTTGTTTCTGATTTTTAAATTGAATGAAAAAATCCCTGTTGTCTGTTTTATCACTCTCGACATCGCTCTTACTCCAATTTTCTGAGGAAAAGCTATCGTAACTTGAATTGCTACTATTTCGTATAGTTAACCAACGTTTCAATTTGTAAGCGTTGCGTAATGTGATTCGACGCTGGTTCGAAATCCGTGCAGAGTTGTCCGCGATCTTTGAAATCTGGTAGATATTTGAAAGTCAGAGAAATTCCTTTCAGATTATATACTAAAGAGTAGATAACATGCCTTCTCTTGTCTTTGTACAGATGTAACGTACGTGTTTTGTAATGTCACGCAGATGTATTGTAAAGTTTTTTTGGATTGACGTCTCCATCGAACCATTCGATTCTGTGATAATTTCATGTAAGCCAGTTATTTTCCCGTCTTACTCTCTCAGGTAAATCGTCAAATGAACAAGATGACGTCATAATCAAGTGTCCGGTGATCGTAGCCTTAACTTTATTCCAGCTAGAACCGTGACTTCTTTTGGAATAAAGTTTTCTTCGACAAAACGCGAAAACCTTGTATGTCGATGACTTGATATCCATGATATTCGAATTTTCTACTCTTTTTACGTCGCGAATAAGAAGTTTTTTCGTCATCTTGCATTCAATTAGATGAGAAAAAAATATGTAGTGGGGGGAAAATAATTTCCTCGCGGAAGCCATAGAGTTAACTGGAAAAGTCGATAATGACTTGACGTGAGAAGTTGATTTCTAAAACGTAATCAAACTCGGCATAAGTGATACAATTAATAGTCACGGGAAGAGCTTTTTCGAATCTCACTTCTAATTGTAAGCTTCCGTGTTTTACGAGATTCCAATATCCTGCGCAATTAGCGGATAGATTTGGAGTAAAATCAAAAGCGAAAAGAGTATAGCCATTGGCGTAATCGTCTGTATTTGTAGAATTATCCTCGTTAAGAAAGTGAATGCCGGTTCCCGAGAATGTGTGATAAGCTTCAACGTAGAGCGGGTCATTTTTCGAAAAATTTGATTGTATCGGTCTACTGGGAATTTGCATGCCATTGGCGTATAACGAAAAGAAATTTATTCCGTAATTTTTTAATTTAAATTAAACGGGTTCAATTTTCTATTGTTAAATGCCTTGTTATCGACAAATCTATGTCTATCGATTTTCCCACGACGCCGGCGTATATCGTAAATATTTTAATTTCGACTCTCGTAAAGAGATACTTGGCGTAATTTTACTCAGCATTCTAGCGTGTGCGAGTAGCATATCTGGACTTATTTTTGCTCTTCTTACGAGTAGATGCATCAAGAATGCGTATTTTTGATATCGTTTTATTCTCCAAAAAGCAAAATGAATTTTTCAAACGTACGAGTCTCATTCTAACTTCCACTCCGTTAATTAAAAATTTATCTTGATTGAAAACATCGCAATGAAAGTGACCAATGAGATCTAATACCTGATTTCCTTGAATGTATTGCGCGCGTTTCTCGAGCGGTGTATTTGAATTTGACGAGTCTAACGTGTCGTCCATGTAACGAGGGATATCCGCGTCCCAAGCAAGAAGTTACCATAGATGAAAGATTCTTGCGGATGAAACATAATTTAATAACGCCTCGATGTACGCGCGATACGCGTAAACGTTGTTTGATAACGATACAAGCTTTTGATTAAAATATACGTCGATTTGATTGAACATACAACAGGTGTACAACTTTACTTCCGCCGTTTTCCTAGAGATGGCTTTAGCGGTAAGTGGTGGTCGAAATAAACAGATCATAGACGTCATACAATAAACTTCGGCATCTGTCAACATAACCCTATAGAAACATTAGTCGATTTGTGTCTGCATCATAAAGTTATTCTCGATTGAAAATGTCAGTTTACGAGCCAAATTCTCATCATTTGCGGGAGGTTTTAATTTTTTGCTTCAATATGAAGAAATCTGCGGCTGAGGCTCATCGCTATTGCTCTAAAATACTTATGGTGAGGCCACTATTAGTCGTGAGTGGTTTCAACGCTTCAAGAACAGTGATTTTGACGTCGAAGACTGGCATAGCGATGGAAGAGAGAAGGTTTTCGAAGATGCAGAATTGGAGGCATTACTTGAGCAAGACTCGTGTCAAGAAGAATTGGCACGATCATTGGGAGTGACTCAACAAGCCATTTCAAAACGCCTCAAAGCCATGAGAATAATTCAGAAGCAAGGAAATT
>NW_012130066.1:8944264-8953552 GCF_000143395.1 Atta cephalotes | reverse complement strand
GGGTGCCGTACGAATTGAAGCCGAGAGATGTTGAACGGCGTTTGTTTGCTCGTGAACGGCTGCTTGAAAGGTAAAGACGGAAGGGATTTCTGCATCGCATTGTGACTGGGGAAAAATGGGTTCATTACGATAATCCCAAGCGCAGAAAATCATGGGGAGTTCCCGGCCATGCTTCCACATCGACGGCCAAACCGAATATTCACGGCTCCAAGGTCATGCTCTGTATTTGGTGGGACCAGCTCGGCGTAGTGTATTATGAACTGTTAAAATTGACTGAAACAATCACAGGCGATCGGTATCGAACGCAATTGATGCGGTCCGAGCATTGAAAGACAAACGGCCGCAATACAACGAGAGACACGATAAAGTGATTTTGCAGCATGACAATGCTCGACCATGTTGCGAAAGTGGTCAAGACATATTTGGAAATGTTGAAATGAGAAGTCCTACCCCACCCGCCGTATTCTCCAGACGTTGCTCCCTCAGTCTGATTATCACTTGTTTCGATCAATGGCACACGGCCTGGCTGGCCAGCACTTCCGGTCTTATGAAGAAGTAAAAAATTGGATCGATTCGTGGATAGCCTCAAAAGATGACCAGTTTTTTCGACGCGGGATTCGTACGCTACCCGAAAGATGGGAGAAAGTAGTGGCCAGCGATGGACAATACTTTGAATCATAAATGTATAACCAGTTTTTTTACAATAAAGCCTCGAATTTCGGAAAAAAAACGGCGGAAGCAAAGTTGTACACCTACTACGTTAGAAATTGTAACTGTAATCTAACATTACGAAATTCGAGAGTCTCGACGAGATCGATGAGAGTATTCTCGAAACTCTCGGTATAAAATGGCTCGTATCGATCTCGAATTCGTCTCGGTCTCGTCTCAGTCTTAGCATCGATACCGAGACCAATCTCGGTATCGTCCGAAACACTAACTGGGGCCCCCATTTAGGAAATTAGCGACCCGGATGAGGAAGCGAAAGCGGACGCTCTGGGCGACAAGCTTAGGAGCGTTTTCATCGAACGCAGCAATGTTGCGCCCTTGCAAGTCGGCGGAGATCCACATCGGCGGGTTGGACGACGTCCACGCCCAAGGAGATGATCCAAGCGGTTACGACAGTCGCTGGCTCTCAAGAATACGAAGGTAAAGGATATTCGAATTGCCTACCAATGGACTGGGCATATGTTGGAGAGCCTCAATTCCATCAAAAAGATAGTGAATGCTGGCAGTATAAAGGTCGGATGGACCCAGTACCGAATAACACTGCTATAAGGGCTATAAGGGCAGTGTTACAATGCCTGAAGCTCGGCCATGTCAGCTGCCCAAACGAGGCAGACAGGACCAACTGTCATTATAGATATGGCGAATCCGATCATCTTGCCAGGGACTGGGTCAATAAGATACAATGTCCCATCAGCAAGGTGGCTGACAAAAAGGCCGACCACCGCATTGGCAGGGCCCGCAGAGGAAGAGGCCCACCAACGCTACGGATAGGGTCTCGGCAGCAAAGCCCCGGGTAATTAGTGGACTCCGAGCACCCTCCACTGTCGCCATCGAACAGATGGCTGTGGAGGAGACTGGACATTAACGATGTCAACCATTCCAGACTAATTTTAAAACTATTCGAACACGGCGCAAAACATGATGCAGCGCCTACTTAAGTAAAAGTACCCCTCCACGGACGTTAGGGGCTACTCCACTCTCCATTGGGCGGCGAATCTGGAGTTGTCTCTGTTAAATAGAGGGCCACCGCAATACCTATTATATATGCGTAATGATCGCTTTCAAGATGGCCGCTCTATGGCTGATGAAACAATCATTATAACAAACTATGCCTATCCGGCACTAAAACTAAGCTTATCGCGCTTTATCGCGATTACTTATCACGACCGTTTATCTATTAAACATCCGAATCTCGTAATTATGTATTTATTCTACTTTTTCCGCGCAAGATATCTCGGACTTTACGACTTATTCTACGATAATTTCCGTTTCCGCATTTGCACTCAATGCCGCGTTTGAGATATTTCCGCTGATTTCGCATTTTTAGCCTTCCAATGAGCTGCGCGTTTGTTAGTGACTCTCGTTATGGCTGCCTCGATTGAAGAACATGGCTGCTTCTTCTTCATCTCTGATCCCGCGGACGCGCCATGATAGTTGCTAAGTAGTTCCCGCGTAAGGATATCTAGTTCCTTTTAGTTACATTCATGCTTTATACATTTTGAATACATTCAGACCATATTTTCGTTTACCTGTAGCTATCATAAAGTATATTAGTAAACGTAATTTTATTAGTTCTATATCTGCCCGCTTTCTTTCTGCGTTTACGCATGATGCATATACGCCTTTAGAGAATTCTAGTGGAATACACTAGATCAAGCAAAATGATTAAAACTATTGAAATAAATTGAATAAACTAATTAAAAACATTCTTTGAGCCTTGCTGATGACTCTCTAATCCTCAAATTTGCTCTACACATAGCCCGTATTAATAAAATTGTCATCATCGGATGTATAATCTTACCCTGTCACTATGGTGATTTTCCAATCTTAATAAAAGCATATCATCAAATTAACAAAACCTTTTGTCGCTTTAAATCCATCTTTCTACTGAACTTTAATTTTACGTAGTAACATTTCTATCTATTGTCCTTTATTCGCTTAGTGAATATTCGTATGTATCAACCAATTGGAACGGACTCTGATTCTAATTGCTCTAGTTAATTATTTAACGGCTTTTTCTCACTCTAAATGTTATTCTTTAATCATTTAAATTACGTTTGCCGAATTATTTGATCGGTCTTTACTGAACGGCTGATTGTATATCCTTGTCTTATCACCGTGACTTATATTCTGTCTCACTTATTCAAAGTATTCGCATTCCAAATATATAAATGAGTTGAGTGTCCTTGTTTATTATTAGGTGTACAACGTTGCTTCCACCGTTTTTTTTCCGAAATTCGAGGCTTTATTGTAAAAAACTGGTTATACATTTATGATTCAAAGTATTGTCCATCGCTGGCCACTACTTTCTCTCATCTTTCGGGTACGAATCCCGCGTCGAAAAAACTGGTCATCTTTTGAAGCTATCCACGAATCGATCCAATTTTTTACTTCTTCATAAGACCGGAAGTGCTGGTCAGCCAGGCCGTGTGCCATTGATCGAAACAAGTGATAGTCAGAGGGAACAACGTCTGGAGAATACGGCGGGTGGGATAGGACTTCCCATTTCAACGTTTCCAAGTATGTCTTGACCACTTTCGCAACATGGGGTCGAGCATTGTTATGCTGCAAAATCACTTTATCGTGTCTCTCGTTGTATTGCGTTTGTCTTTCAATGCTCGGCTCAAACGCATCAATTACGTTCGATACCGATCGCCTGTGATTGTTTCAGTCGGTTTTAACAGTTCATAATACACTGCGCCGAGCTGGTCCCACCAAATACAGAGCATGACCTTGGATGTCAAAATCACCGTTCTTGAAGCGTTGAAACCACTCACGACTAATAGTGGCCTCACTATAAGTATTTTAGAGCAATAGCGATGAGCCTCAGCCGCAGATTTCTTCATATTGAAGCAAAAAATTAAAACCTCCCGCAAATGACGAGAATTTAGCTCGTAAACTGACATTTTCAATCGAGAATAACTTTATGATGCAGACACAAATCGACTAATGTTTCTATGGGGTTATGTTGACAGATGCCCAAGTTTATTGTATGACGTCTATGATCTATTTATTTCGACCACCATTTACCGCTAAAGCCATCTACAGGAAAACGGCGAAAGCAAAGTTGTACACCTAATACAATGATCAAATTGTTATTATTGACATATTAATATCTTTTATATGAAGTCTGTCACTATCATAAAATAACATCTTTAATTAAATCAAAATAATAATAAAATAATTAACAACTGTATTTTTAGACATTTTTACGTCTAGATCTAAATAAATAATTAAATAATGATTCCTTCATTAAATTTACTTTATCAAATAATTATGATTTTGAATAATCTTTGAATATAAAATGAGAAATATAAAATGAGAACGCCCTTGTATTGCGATGAGACCATACAAAACTATCTTTGGCTTTACTTTTAATACTTCAGCCTATCTCTAAGACGTGATAAAATTTCATAAAAAATATATTGTTAATAACTAAATGAAAATAATTATAAATAATTATAAATAATTATAAATGTCTCCAAATATATAAAAAATTATAAAACACTTAAAACAATGACAAGAGTAACTAGTGTAAATAATTAATTCTTATCCGCCGTTTGTCTTAGGTCGGTCACTTCTTCGTTTTCGCTCATCCTTGGTGATGTCGGTAATGCGTTGCAAGTGCCTGGCAAGTGGTGTCATCGCTACTGGCGGCTGAATCAATTGATTCAATAATAACAATAAAATTTCCTCTGGTATCTTCTTTTTGGCTGCTAGTATCTTCAGTATCCGAGTTTCTTCGTTCTACAATAATTATCTGTAATTGTTTGATCCGTGATGTAATTAATTCCACGGTGATTGAATTTCGTGTTCGTTCACAAGGTTAGGATGTGACTTTTCACTCGATTAATTATAGAGCCGATAAATCTTGTAATTAATGAGTTAATTATTAATTTAATTTAATTTAATTTATTGCAAAGCTGTATGAAAAAGACTACATGTTAAGAGTAATAGACATAAAGTATGATACAATGGACTATAGTTAATATAAACATAAATACAATAGTATATGGGCAGCCATGGACCGACAAAACAAATCCCCGTCACTCCACCTCTAGCGTCAAGGGCGTGGCCTGTCTGGGAAATGGCTCGCTTTATTCGATTAGTCGGTGACGTGAGGGTGTGAAAAATGAGATAATTAAATTGTGCGTTTTGATGGCTTGGTTCATGGCTGCCCACGCGCTGATTGGCACTGTCCATAGTCGCCCACGCAGGGCGACTGGAGAAGAATGAGGGTGTCGGCAGGAATGAATATCATGGCAAGGAAAATTGGGACTAAGACATTTTTTATGGGAGACAGTGCGGGCATCGGATATGAATAGCACACAGTTTTTTGTTTCTGCAGATCATTTTTCGCTGCAGCAATATTTCTGGTGTATTGACGTTTTAGCAAAAGGATTTTTTCTTATTATTGATGACGAGGATTTTTACTATTTTTGGGAGACTCTTGCTTTCACTAGCGAGAAAAGAGAGATAAAACAGGAATGAACAAATTCGTGCTGATACATATCGTCGTAATCGGCGTAATGATTTACTCGTTTTTAGAGAATAAATTTCTTCTGAATTCTATGCCGGAGATATTTTTATTTAAATATGATAAGAATCTTTTCATTATTTATGCCTGAAATGTTGGAATATTTGGAATGTGAAATAGTCAAGAATTTAAATTACAAACATTTTCTTTATTGATAAAAAAGTTATTACATCGATAAATGAATTATATCACATGAAAAAATATATCATAGAAGTCATAATCCTCGATTCATTAAAATCATTTTAACAATTTCGTTGAATTTCGTTGAATTTTAATTCAGTTATTTCTAAAAATAATATATTAAAGTATGTTTCCAAAAATGATAAATTTTTTATTTGTGTTCTCGCAACATTCAATATCTTCTTTGTTGCTTCGAAAAGTGAGTTTGATGATTTTTCTGTCGATGTAAGAATTAGTCAGAAGCAACTCTATCTCCTTAATATCGGGTGCATTCATTAACATTGTCGATAATAGACGTCAGTTGCTTTACATGTGCATCGACACATTTGATTACTCTCTCCATTCCTTGAAATGTAGCTTGCTGCATTACAATCGCGACGGAATAAGATTTTCTTTTCTTCGTCGGCGGTTGTGTTAGTTCTGCTTGCGTACTTGCGGATGAAGTCTCCTTTGAAAAATTTTCATCTTGCGCGTCATCAATATAGCTTTCGCACCATAGGCGGAGGTGAAGCTGACAAATATGTTTGCGAATGAGATAAGATTAACTTTGATTTTACTTCCGTTTAGATATGTCCTCATGAATCCCATATTCTCTTGAAATTATTTCCACATGTTCGAATTGAAGCTGATTCCTTCTGCGTAATTGCCAGTTTGACGATAGGCTCGAAGGTTCCCTCCTTTGTGAATTGTAAATCCATGTGTAATTTCTTCGTATGAGAAGAGTATGAGTGGATACGTCGTAGAAAGCATCAAATATTGTTGCTCATTTCGTTCGATAATGTTGTTTATCACACGAGGATTATTAGGCACAAAGTGATTTCCAATTTCTTGTCTTTCAGTCATGTCGCTTCATGCAAAAACTTTGAATAAATGTTTCTCACACAAATAAAGGAACTAGGACGACTGATCTCGAAGTGATGACTCTTGAACAACGAGATGCGACTAAAGTATCGTAATACTATGTGAAGCGATTTGCACTTTTATATATGCTTTTCAAAAACTAACCAAAATCTGCGCGCGCAGAATATTTAAATTGTTACTTTTTTAGAGTCTTGCTATGCTGTTATGCGACGCAGTCGCATAACTTACTTTTTCAGAAAAAATTTTTCGAAAATAATGGAAATATTTCATGTTACAAATATGCTCGAATTCGTAAAAAATCGAATAAATCGTCAAGATACTCGAATATAAAGTACTATATACATTTGAAAATAATTCGTCAAAGTAAAGGAAATATTCTAACGTCGAATTTATTTTTCATAAATTTTAGAAAGATTTCTCATTACCAACTGGAACTAAGGATATGCATGAAAGTTAATTCGAACAAAGAAAAACAATCTTAATGTTTAAATTCTTTTCTAACGAAAGAGAAATGTTGTCCCTGAGAAAAATTGTCAACCGTCATAAATTTTTTATATAGCATAAAAAATTAAGTCTTAGTTATATAACGAGAATCAAGAAAAAAATTTAAGTTACGAAAGTTACGTTCAGTGAATCCACAATTTTTCTTTCTTACATCAAAAGAAATCTAACAAAAATCAAGTTCTGCGTGATATAAGAATGAAATTCCGTTTTTTCTTTATTGAAAAAGTTTATTTTTGCTTATCATAGACTAATAGTATATGAGAATTTTTCTAAAAAAACGGCAAAAAAATGGAAAAGAATAAATTTGAGTTACTCCGACAATAGAATACCATAGTACGAAAAAGTATGCGACAAAAACTTTTCCGAGATAATAATGAAAATGAGAGGAAAGGGATTTCTTAAGACGAGATGGTGGGTTTGGTGCTCAAATGTGAGGAAGGTTATTTTATGTTGTTAAGATTTGTTAGAACGTTGTTCGTAATCAGAGAACTTGTATCTACTCCCACTCTGAAAATTTTTTGAGAAAATCTCCATGTATAAAAGGAAGAAAAAATTCAAATCAAAATCCAATACCGTGATTAAAAATTTTTATTGATTCATTCTTCTTTAAGAATTTTCGTGAATATCACTGACGTAAATAGCACGTATCGAGTGAGTTAAGGTTTTAATTATACGCTGATTTTCTCTGTCAAAAGTTGATTTTTGTTGTGAAATTATAAAATCAATAGTTTCGAACGATAGTTTTGAATGATAAAAATGGCATTTCGTGAATCGCTTACAAAATTCTTTATCGTCGCCTACAACTTGAATCAGAAGTTAGTTGCAGTTGATTATCTGACAAAGTCAAAAGAAAAGACGGCGAAAATTATTCGGTCTTCGGGTGTTTCGCAGATGAATGCTCCAGTACATTGTTGCGCATTATGCACAAGCTGGGGCATTGCGGCGGCGATGCGAGATTGATGGAAATAATCTCGCATCATTTAGAAGTATGTGAGTGCTTTAATCATGAAGAAGATGATGCTAGAGCTGACTTCAAGCGCTGACGTCGCGCTGGAGAAACAGTAACATCATATTTTTTGAAATAAATCAAAAAAGAAAATTTTATTAAAAGTTCGCTTCATTAAATTTCAACATTTGTTTCATAATTTCGAATTGTATTGTAGGCTGGGCGATTTCGCATCGTGGAGAACACCTTTTAGGCCGGCTTAGTTTGAGGCGATAATATCCAGTCGAACAAACGATTAATGAAGTCGTACCAGCACGTAAGTTGGAAAATAATGAAAATTAATTAGAAATTAAATTGAATTAGATAGCCTACTGAAGATATTTAATTTTCTAGAAAGAGCACGAATCGAGGCCATACGGTATTATACCCATAATGAGCGCAACATTCCCGTGATTGTATTATCATCTGGCAAGTTGGATTTTTAAAATATTTCTCTCTATAAGATCAGTTCTAAGGATAGAATAATAATAATCAAATAATAAATAAGAATAATAATACTAATATAAAAATATAATTGTGTTTTAAATGATGAATTGCAGGATCCTGCCTATATGAGCATGGTATTGTAGAGTCCCCTTATTCCAGCACATAAGTTTTAAAAAGTTAGCGAAAAATCACAGTAAGTTTATGCAAAAAATAACGAAATGTTACTTTTTAGCGCAAGAAAATGAAGAAGAACAGAGGAGGAGAAGGAGAAGAAAGTTACAGAGGAAAGAGAAAAAGAAGAGGAGGAGGGGAAGTGAAGAACAGCGGCAAAATTTCGGTGGAATCCAAATATATCACGAAGATAGAAGAGATGCAGAAGCTTTGGCGGGAGAAGAAGACGTGAATGAAAGAGAGAAAGAGGGGCAGGAGAAGGATGAGGAGGAAGTTAGATACTATGCTCATGATGTTGAAAGAATAATATTTCACTAAACTTTTTATATATTTTTCCCGTAATGTATTTTCGATGTACGAATTTTTTATTAGATATTTCATATACGCCGCTTGAATGATACGAATCAAATCGATATGAGATTTTTACGCGAGTGAACAAAGCAACTGAGATGAGTACCTTAGTATGCTAAACATAGTCACTACTTCGAATGTAACAAAAAATTTACGCATGATATTTGCTTGTATACGATTATATATAACATATATTCATATTATGACATATATTATAATATTTTAACTATAAATATTTTCGTGGTTTCAAATCATCACAATCTGCCGCAATGTTTTAGCATAATTTATTTTATCGATATCAATGAATAACAAGATTTGTTTAATTTTTCAGTTCAAACTAGTGGTGGCTCCAACACAGATGATGCCGATCTAATAAACGAAAGTGAGGAGAATCCTGCTGACAACGAGGAGCATCGTCGTCATCATCATCATCATCATCATCATCATCATCATCATCATCATCATCATCATCATCATCATCATCATCATCGTCATCGTCATCGTCATCGTCATCATCATCATCATC
>NW_012130066.1:8935451-8940495 GCF_000143395.1 Atta cephalotes | reverse complement strand
ATGAGTATATATGAGATATATATGAGATATATATGAGATATATGTTTCGTGGCGGCTAAACTTTAATAATATTAAGAAATTAATAGTAGAAAATGAGAGAGAAAGCTTGAGCAAGAGGAAGATTATTCATTTATGAAGCCGTAAGGAAAAGAATAACGATTATTGATAAATCTACGTTTACCAATATAGACGCGCATGACTTTGTCGCGTTATAATTTCATGAAACGCAGTTCGTCGAATTGCAGTAAAAACGCAAATTTATCACCGATCTCTCCGTTTCTTTTTTTGCTTCTCGCTTTTTAATATAGGAATGTCGTCAAGTTTTCTGTCGATTAGGTATACATTTAGGTCATTAAAATGTAAAATTGTAATACATGATTTTATAAAATAAAATATGAATATTATTGTTAAATCTTTTATTAGGTGTACAACTTTGTTTCCGCCGTTTTGTTATAGATAGTTTTGCGGTAAGTGGTGATCGAAATAAATAGATCATAGACGTCAATACAATAAATAAATACAATAAACTTGGGCATCTGTCAACATAACCCCATAGAAATATTAGTCGATTTGTGTCTGCATCATAAAGTTACTCTCGATTGAAAATGTCAGTTTACGAGCCAAATTCTCGTCATTTACGTGAGGTTTTAATTTTTTGCTTCAATATGAAGAAATCTGCTGAGGCTCATCGAATGCTCTCAAATACTTATGGTGAGGCCGCTATTAGTGAAAGAACGTGTCGTGAGTGGTTTCAACGCTTCAAGAACGGTGATTTTGACGTCCAAGGTCATGTTCTGCATTTGCTGGGATCAGCTCGGCGTAGTGTATTATGAACTGTTAAAACTGACTGAAACAATCACAGGCGATCGGTATCGAACGCAATTGAATTGCGTTTGAGCCGAGCATTGAAAGACAAACGGCCGCAATACAACGAGAGACACGATAAAGTGATTTTGCAGCATGACAATGCTCGACCCCATGTTGCGAAAGTGGTCAAGACATACTTGGAAACGTTGAAATGGGAAATTCTATCCCACCCGCCGTATTCTCCAGACGTTGCTCCCTCTGACTATCACTTGTTTCGATCAATGGCACACGGCCTGGCTGACCAGCACTTCCGGTCTTATGAAGAAGTAAAAAATTGGATCGATTCGTGGATAGTCTCAAAAGATGACCAGTTTTTTCGACGCGGGATTCGTACGCTACCCGAAAGTAGTGGCCAGCGATGGACAATACTTTGAATCATAAATGTATAAAGTTTTTTACAATAAAGCTTCGAATTTCGGAAAAGAAACGGCGGAAGCAAAGTTGTACACTTAATAGTACTAGAAACTTTATTGAACTTTAATAATGTGAATAATGTAAATAAAATATTTTCACGATATGAAATTGTACTTGAAATATTTAAAAAAATTGATTGAACAAAAACTCATTTTCCATTTTTTCATACTTTATGTAAAAAATAAACATCAAATATAAAAAATAAAATGTTTTTTATTTTTATAAAATGTTTTTATTTAAATCACAAGAACATTTTTTTATTTTTTTATTTCTTCTTTTTCCCTTCATTCATTATAAGCTTTCCACGCGGCATCGCGTGGAAAGCTTATAAGTTCGTTAGCAGCAATGCCACGTCCCGAAGAAATTGTACGCTGACTTCGTCGTGGATAAGCTTATACGCGTCGCAGCGATGAGAATCAACTCGAAAGACGCCGCGGTGTTCTCGTCTGCTAGCCTAAGTCGGGGATATGCTGATGCCAACGCGCATCCGGCCGCGTGAGGATCCTCCGCCGCGTTGATCAGCTTATTCCCCTTCCTTAAATTTTTTCTTTTGTACATTCTTGAAAATATTATTAAGCGCCATTTTTCCTTTTATTTGCTTTTGAAATCTTGCATGATAATAAAGAAACTCATTTCGCAAAATGGACGTACGCTGGAAACATCCATGGACATCGATCATATGCGATCCGACTGGATGTGGGAAAACGATTTTGTAAAGACTTTTTTCCTATTTATCTCACATGTCCAATACGTACATTTCGAGAGAGTTTTGTTCTATTATACGAAATGACAAGAAGCCTATTGACAATTACAATACGATACTCATAAAAAAGAGCTCGAAGAACAGAGTTGGGGATACTGCAATATTAAAGTGACGAAAAAGAATATAATTGAATTTCGCGAAGGTCCCCCATCCGGAAGATTACTCGAATGATTCGCTTCCTCCGAAATTACTGATAATCGATGATTTTATGAGAAAATTGTCGTCGTGTGACGCGATTGTGGATTTTTTCACCAAAGGCAGTCATCAAGAATCTCAGTGTTATTCTTATATCGCAGAATTTCTTCCATAAGGGGCGTGGTCAACGCGAATTACATTGTCATTTTAAAAAATCCATGTAATCGCACTCAAATTCATCATTTGCGCGTCAAGTCTATTCCGACGATCCAAAATTCCTAGAAGTGGCATACTACGACGCTACATCGAGACCTCACGGCTATTTACTGCTCCATCTGAAACAATCAACCTCGGACGAGTATTGATTTCGAACGTGTATTTTTCCCGAGGATATGTCTCATTACATTTATGTTCCAGATCATTTTCCAGATTCGTATAAAAGGCGAATCGGGGTCATAGATTTTTCTCGCGATGGGTAACAAGAAATCGCACAGTGCGACGAAAATTGTCTCACATTCGATCGGTAAGAGAAATGCCTGTATCCTCGCGGCGCTGTATCATTTGAACAAAAATCAACGCATAATTTTCGCAGCGCTGATGAAAAATTAATTCGTTGTATCTGCGAATGTGTTTTTAATACATTCAAAGGTAACGTCTCGCTCGAACGTTGTGAAAAAAATCACTTAACTAAATATAAAACGGTTCTGTGTCGCATCATTATAAAACGTGGTAATTGAAGAATAAAAGAATCTGTTGATGCAGTGATTTTTACCTTATATATTATTCTACCTATTATCGACTTTATTATCACTAATTATCGAAGAAATAAAATAGTGGGGATCAAATTATGGAGAGGATAAAAAAATAGTTTTAATTCGACGGAAAATCTCAAGAGATGCATCAATT
This sequence comes from Atta cephalotes, assembly GCF_000143395.1. NCBI lineage: Eukaryota > Metazoa > Arthropoda > Insecta > Hymenoptera > Formicidae > Atta > Atta cephalotes. The sequence goes on along the minus strand of NW_012130066.1, from coordinate 8,937,410 downwards.
ACGTCAGAATTCGATATTATTCGTTGGCGGAGAATCAAAAGAAATTATAATACCGCAAAATTCGGATAGCATAGCGAGCACTATATAATATACAATATACAATACAAACTCCGGAGTTCATCTAACACGACTCGAAGCGAAGATGAGTCATATTCTTAATTCTGACTGGCCGTGTGACGAAAGTAAGAGATGGAAAATGTACAGAGAAGTATTGTGGCGACACCTGCGATCCAAGAAACGCGAAGGCAGAAAGACACACATAACGAAAATGAAAATGCAGAAAACAACAATACACGAGCCTCCGTCAATAACGAGATAATGAACGATGATGTTTTTCACGATCTCACGCAAATAACTGATATACCACCGGCACATTCCATTGGTATTATTACGAAAAATTTCGAAATTTTGAGCGAGCATTCCAAGAATAATCACGCGATAAAAAGCATTGAAGAAACAGAGGAAAGCGTACCGAAATCAGCATGCACACTTACTGATGAAACTTTTGTTTCAAAAAACTGTGCCTGATAGAATTAGTTGGGACGAGCATGAAATCGTGATTATAGATGGTAATGTCGTGAAGATTCGAATATCAGTGATAAACGTCATGATGCGCGAGGGAAAAACTGTGAAAGTAGTGGGTAGAAATCAGTTTGCGCTATTACTCCGTGCGTAAACATACTTCCTGCACTGGGGTGAGAAATAAAAGATATTGTCCATGTACATTGTTAGTATAAACAGTATGCATAAAACTTCGACCTCGAGCGAGTTCTACGCCTTTTATAACGTAAGCATGAGTTCTTCGCCAATTGTATCGAGAGCGCGAAGAAAGAGAAAAACGTAATAATTACGAACAAGAAATAAATGAAGAAAGCTGTTGATTCTTTCTCATACACGAAACACTGATACCTCCCCATCTTTATAAACGGAAAAAAATCGGTTAAGTTAGACCGGTTTTCTAACCGGTTATTCGGTTAGAAAAAACTAAGATAACGACATTTGAAAAATTATACTACGATCCGCATTATGCTGGCTATTCGACGGTAATCTAACTCGTGCTGTGGGGAGAAATCGTGCATTGGTTCGAATCGCAAGACGCATACACGTTACACCGATCATTGCATAGAAAATTTTCACAATTGCATTACAACGTAACAAACATTGACGATGTGTGGGAGGCAGATTTGATCGAACTCCGAAATCTAAAAAGTTGACAACGATGGTTATTCATACCTGTTAGTGATTATCGATGACTAAGTAAATACGTCTGGGTAGAACCGTTATGCGACAAAACGAGTAACTGCGTGATAAGCTTTCCAGCGTATACTAGCGAAAAGCGAAGGACGAGTATTGTATACTTACAAACGGACAAGAGTAAAGAATTTGTCGCGCAATCAATGCAGAAATTTCTTAAAGAAAACGACATTTGTTTTCGGTAACGCGCAATCTAGATTTCAAGGTCGCTATCATCGAGTGCTTTAACAGAACACTGAAGGAAGAACACTGGCGTTACTTCACGTATAAAAATTCGCGATTCTACATCGATGTTCTTCAGGATATTGCGCTTACAATTACACGCGTCATTCGTCCACGAGAATGTATTAAGTGTACAACTTGGCTTCCGCCGTTTTTTTTCCGAAATTCAAGGCTTTATTGTAAAAAACTGGTTATACATTTATGATTCAAAGTATTGTCCATCGCTGGCCACTACTTTCTCCCATCTTTCGGGTAGCGTACGAATCCCGCGTCGAAAAAACTGGTCATCTTTTGAGGCTATCCACGAATCGATCCATTTTTTACTTCTTCATAAGACCGGAAGTGCTGGTCAGCCAGGCCGTGTGTCATCGATCGAAACAAGTAATAGTCAGAGGGAACAACGTCTGGAGAATACGGCGGGTGGGGTAGGACTTCCCATTTCAACGTTTCCAAGTATGTCTTGACCACTTTCGCAACATGGGG
>NW_012130066.1:8927287-8930331 GCF_000143395.1 Atta cephalotes | reverse complement strand
CTTCCGTCTTTGCCTTTCAAACAGCTGTTTACAAGCAAACAAACGCCGTTCAACATCTCTTGGCTTCAATTCGTACGGCACCCAATTTCCTTGCTTCTGAATCATTCCTATGGCTTTGAGGCGTTTTGAAATGACTTGTTGAGTCACTCCCAATGATCGTGCCAATTCTTCTTGATTTTGACACGAGTCTTGCTCAAGTAATGCCTCCAATTCTGCATCTTCGAAAACCTTCTCTCTTCCACCGCTATGCTGGTCTTTGACATCAAAATCACCGTTCTTGAAACGTTGAAACCACTCACGACACGTTCTTTCACTAATAGCGGCCTCACCATAAGTATTTGAAAGCATTCGATGAGCTTCAGCCGCAGATTTCTTCATATTGAAGCAAAAAATTAAAACCTCCCGCAAATGACGAGAATTTGGCTCGTAAATTGACATTTTCAATCGAGAATAACTTTAATAATGCAGACACAAATCGACTGATGTTTCTATGGGGTTATGTTAACAGATGCCCAAGTTTATTGTATGACGTCTATGATCTATTTATTTCGACCACCACTTACCGCTAAAGCCATCTATAGGAAAACGGCGAAAGCAAAGTTGTACACCTAATTGCACGCAAGATGACGAAAAAGTTTCGTGACGTAAAAAAAGAATAGCAATAATTCGAATATCATAATGGATATAATCAACGATAAGGTTTTCGCGATGTTGAAGAAAACTTTATTCCGAAGAAGTCACAATTCTTGCGATTAATACGCCGATCACCTGACACTGGATTATGATGTCGCCTTATCCATTTATCCGAAAGAGTAAGACGAGAAAACTGACTTACACGAAACTATCATGGAATCGAATGGTTCGATGGAAACATCAACCCTAAATATTTTACGATACAACTGCGACATATTACACGCCGCGCGTGCTACATCTATAGCAGAGGACAAGAAAAGGCGCGTTATCTGAGTAATTTATTCTCCAGAAACGTACAATTTAGAAGAAATTTCTTCGGCTTTCAAAAATCTACCAGATTTCGGATAGCGCTGCACGTATCATGAATTTTGAATCAACGTTGAATCACATTGCTCCTTATAAATTGAAACGTTGGCTAACTATACGAAATAGCAGCAATTCAAGCTACGATAGTCTTCCCTCAGAAGACTGAAGCGAGAGCGATGTCGAGAGCGGAAAAACAGACAGTGGAAATTTTTCAATTCAATTTAAAAATCAAAAACACGATATATTTCGCAACATTGAAGCGTGGAGGAAAAATATCGTGGCAGAAAAATCGGAGCAAAGCGAGGAAACCGACGAACGAACGACAGGTGACGAGAAAAAAGATTTTCCAAACTTCGTTCGTCGGATAGAGATAAACATTAGCGTTTCGCAAACGTCAAACGTTTTGAGAACTCTATAACACTCGCGCCGACAAAAGAGGTAAAATAAATTCTGAATTTGCGCAAAAATTTCTTTTCTCATGCACTCCAACGACGAGAAATGAATTCACTGGAAGTTTTAAATGCATTACATCAACTCAGTGTCCGACATGCAGGGGTCTATCCTGCCGATCAACTGCCAAGGGTATGAACGAGGTCGACTTGTTAATACATTGTTGTTAATGTAGACGATCATGATCGATCTAGCCAGCACTGGATCGATGAACCTTCTACATCGATGAATATGATACAGGAATATACTTCGAAAGCTACGGCTTGCTGCCCTTGAACTCAAGATTTCTCTTACTTCGCCGTAAGAGCTTTTTTTAAAATAAACATTTTTAAAGTAAATTTCGTCTGTTTCTTCCATTTAACCTCACCCCCTTTTACATTAGTCACCTTTTTATGTATTCCAGATAATGATCATTAAAAACAACTTTGCCGAAACTCCACTACATATCGTTGAAATACGACGCAAGGAATACTTTCTCAAACTTGCGGGCAATACTACTGTGTATTTCTAAATTTTATATGTAATATTTCTATATTTTATATGTATTTCTATATTTTATATGTAAATTATAATCTTAGCCAGTTTTTTAGTCTGTTTACCTCTGATTGTAAACGCAATGACTGATTGATTGTACAATTATTTCGTAAATTTTTTTCTTCATTGTAAACATAAAAAAATAAATACTCATACCCCCGTATCATATTCAATCGTCTACTTTTGAAAAGTAAAATATAAAACAAATATTTTTTGTAATAATATCACTTTTTTCTTTTTAAAATAAACATTTTTAATCAAGTAAATTTCATCTAACTTCGCCCCCTTTTACATTAGTCACTTTTTTTCACGTATTCCAGATAATGATCATTAAAAACAAAATATAAAAAAAATTTTTCTTTTAAAATAACCATATCAACGCATCGATTACGACGTCGCATGCACCGACACGAACTTGTTCATTCCTATTTTACCTCCCTAGTGAAAGCAAGAGTCTCTCAAAAATTTTTCAAGATCCTCATCATAAATAATAAAAAAAAATCCTTTCACTAGGAAACGTCAGTACGCCGGAGACATTGAGCCGCTGCAGCAAAAAATGACCTGTAGAACAAAAAACGGTACGCTATTCATATCACTGCCCGCACCTTCCCCGCTCCCCATGTAATGAAAAAAATGTCTCGGACCCAATTTTTCCTTGCTGCTACGGTATTCACCCCCACTCTTCTCCAGTCACCGCGTGGGCGACTATGGACAGAGCCAATCAGCGCGTGGACAGTCATGGGCCGGATCAATTAAAACGCACATTTAATTACCTCATTACTCACGCCCTCGCGACCAATCAGAGCGCACCATTTTCCAGACAGACCGCCTCCGGCGCCAGAGATGGAGGATTGTTTTGAGAGCCCATGGCTGCCCATATACTACTAATAGACAATAGTAGCTTGCAAATGGTTAGGCAAAATTGTTATTACAAAGCTTACCAGTAACAAAATCAGAATAAGACAATAATAAGAGGTAAACTAATAGCTGAAAACACACACACACACACACACACACACACACACACACAACACACACACACACACACACACACACACACT
>NW_012130066.1:8920408-8927267 GCF_000143395.1 Atta cephalotes | reverse complement strand
AACAACACACACACACACACACACACACACACACACATACACACACACACACACACACACACACACACTCACTCACTCACTCATTCTCATATACCAGGTATAAAAGCTTAAATCCGCTGTTTTTTAGTCAGAAAAACACATTTTTTTTCCTAGGAAGCAAAAACAAATTTAATCAAAGTACTTGCCCTCGCTAACTATACATTTTTTCCATCTTCGAGCAATTTGTTTATATCACGCCAAAAAAATTCCTCATCTTTCGAGGCAAACCACTCATCAAGCCATTTTCGGACATCTTCGTAAGAATCGAAGTGTCGTTCAGCGAGCGCGTGGCGCATCGAAAATAGGTGACAGTCAGAAGGTGCCAGGTGAGTAAACGGGATGGGATAGCACTTCCCAGTTGAGTTTCTCCTCAAGTAGTTTTGGACCATTGTTGACGTGTGCGATGGTGCGTTGTCGTAGAGGAAAATCAGCTTGTCTTTTCCGATAATGCGGCCTTTTTTCACAGAGCACGGTGCAATTTGATCAGTTGTTGGTGGTAGCGGTGAGCATTAACAGTTTCATCAGATTTTAACAGCTCGTAGTAGATAACACCCTCCTGATCCCATCAAACGCACAGCATTGTCTTCCATCCGAAGCAATTTGGTCTTGAGGAAGATGTTGATGGTTGGGCGGGATCAACCCAAGATTTCTTGCATTTAGGATTCTGAAAATAGATCCACTTTTCGCCTGTCACAATCCGATGCAGGAACGATTTTCTTTTTTGTCTGGCAAGCAGAATTTGGCGTCGCTTCATCTGCCTATCGTTTATTTCATGCGGCACTCATTTTCCGATCTTTTGAACCTTCCCCATGGCATGTAGCCACATGGAAATAGCTGCTTGAGAAACATCCAATTGCTCGGCAAGCATTTTTTGCAATTGGGTATCATCCTCGTCCAAAAAAGCCTGCAATTGATAGTCCTCAACCTTCCTGGGTCGATTTTCACGCTTCTTGTCACTCAGATCAAAATTATCGTCATTGAACCGGCGAAACCAATCTCTGCACGTTGTTTCCGATAAAGCATTGTCGCCATAGGCCTCCATTCGATGCGATTCGGCAGTCGATTTCTTCAAATTGAAACAGAAAAGCAAAGCTTTCTGCATATGTTTTTTTTTTAGCAAAAAATTAGACATGATGACGAAAGAAAAAATGTATGTTGTTGTATGAAATTGCTGATGATGTACACTGGTTAATGTTGACAGATATCAAAAACACATAAAAAAAAGTGTGTTGTGTGTCCAGGGTAGCTTTGTACGCTCACTAATGCCACCTATAAGCAAACAGCGTATTTAAGTTTATACACCTGGTACATACGCGCATATGCCCGCTAAATTACATCAGTCTTGTTTGAATACTGTGAGTGACGCAACGAAACGAGGCAGTGGAACGAAAGGAGGATAGAGAAAGAGAGAGGTTTTTATTAATCAGGAAGGGAATTAAAATGTTTGACAGAGATATAGGAAAAAGCAGGATAGAACTTAGTGGACTAATATATGGGGAAGGATAAGTAATTTTAGTATCTAGACAAGAAGGTTAAAAGAGGAATGATGTTCAGAGTTCAACTGAAGGAGATGTCGCAGATATAGAGGAATATTTGAGCAAAGGAGGAAAAATACAAGATAGCACAAATATAGAATAAAACATTGCCAAATTTTAAGCCAGTCAGATCTCTGATAATACGGAGATATGTGGTCGTATTTACGAACACAATAGGAGAAGCGGAGACAAGAATTTTAAATACGCTGTACACGATTTAGCAGATGTTGGTTAAAAGCAGGAACGTAGATCATCAGCGTAATCAAATAGAGAAAAAACAAGGAATTGAGAAGATGAAAAGTTTTTGAGATCAAAAAAGGATGTAATGAAGGGAATAAAGAAGACATAAACGAGCATAAGCCCGATACTTGATGGCCACGTGTGACTCGAATAAAGAGTCAACATGGATACCAAGAATCTTAATAGAGGAGGAGCGAGGAATTGGAATAGAATTAAGAGAAATGTCGAAGGATTGAGTATGAGATAACAATAATGAGGAACCGGCAATTAGCAAAGATTAAGAAGAATTTAGACAAGACATTATTAGTGGACCATTCGGCAATAAATTTTAAGTCTGTATTCAAAACAGAACAGGCTAAAACATCAAATTGGTGAAAGGATTTAAGAAGAATTACGTTATCTGCATACATGAAGAACTCGGAGGAGAGAAATATTAGACAAATCAGAGATAAAGATATTAAAAAGTAAAGGTCCAAGAATAGAATCCTGGAGAACATCAGGAAGAACGACACGAATTGATGAATAAGTGGAAAAGGATTATATACGAGAACGTGTTTGTAAGGAACGAGCAAATTAGTGAGAGAGCAAGGTGAGAAAGACCGCATAACTACAGTTTAGCTAAAAATAGATTATGATTGACGGTATCGAAAATCTTTGTGAAGTCAAGCGCAACGATCGAAGTAAGACGACAATTGTCAAAATTACGAAGCACGACGTTAGAGATGTGAAGCAATTCTGTCATCGTGTTGTGAAATCGATGAAAATCAGACTGAGGAGGGAAGGATATTAAAATTGGAAGCAAAGGCATTAAGCTGTGAGAAGCAGATATACTCAACTTCGAGAGGAAAGAGGAGAGCAAGATAAGATGAAGAAAAGAAGGAGAAGAAGAGTTATTAATTTTAGGAATGGGAAGAACAATTGAATATTTCCAGCAGGGAAATCGATGAGAAAAAGAAAAATTTAACATATAGAGAAAAGGATCAAGACATTGAGGAAAGCACAAGAGCATATGACCGGAGAGATCAAAAGACCTAGTGAAAGTCATGCGAATGCACTTAAAAATACTGTAGAGATCACTGAAAGTTTGGAACAAAATTGAAAATCAAGAAAACATAAGGAGGGAAGAAAGAAGATAAAAGAGTTAGAGGAATAAGGCGAAGATAGAATATTAAGAAAATATTTATTTCTTGATACTTTACCTTTTATTCTGGAGGGATTTCCCTCTTATTATTACAGGAGAGAAGGGTTTCTGAGATGAAAGGTATAGAAGCAGAGGAGGATTGTGCACCACTAAAGGCACAAAGATTTTTCCAGAATTGGAACGAAGAATCAGTTGTAAGGGAGATAGAGGATTTTTTTTTCACGACGAACAGCAATATTCACCTCGTTCCGCAAACCCTTGTAGCACTGCCAGTCCGCAGGAAACTGAGATCGCCTGAATTTAAGAAGGATACATCTCTTCAGCTGAATAAATCGTCGGCCATTCAGCCATGGCACGGGGGAACGAAAAACATGCCTACAAGTAATCGGAGCGAGGCTGCAAAAATTGCAGTAAGAGAAACCGTAAAGTAAGAGATCATCTCATTAACATGCGACGCTGCATATAAAGAGGACCAATCTATTAGCTCATACTCGATGTTTTCAAGCCTGATTGCATGAATGTTACGTGAGACAGACACACGACCAGGGCGATGTGGTCGCGAAATAACCAGCGTCACATGGTAAGATGATCACTCATACTGATCGCATTGCTAACTCCGCACAATTACAATAATGCTCAACGAGACAAAAATAAGAGGGAGATTGCCGAATTACATGTTAAGCGAGTTAGAGCATAAATTAATTGCCTAAAAAGAACAGCGATGTGATATCGAGTTTGGCAAGTAACAGTCAATTTGACCAAGTATGTTGACATTGAAATTATCCAGGCATATGATTGCATCGGTTATACATGTCACACAGGATAAGTATGACTCTATAAAATGCAAATCGGAAGATGGTGCACTCGGATGGCGATATACGCAGGTGACCGCCACTCGCCGATCGCGAGCAAGATGAAGAGACACAGCAACAGTGTCAGTGAGAGTACCCACTGGCGGAACGCCCAAGCCGATCGAGAAGAATTGGAGAGACTCATTAATATATAGCACGATACCATCTCCGCGGCGGCCTATGGATCTGTCCGAGCAAACAAGCACGTAGTTATCTATCGATGGATCCAAACTCGAATTCCGCAACCAAGTTTCCCCAAACATGGATATGGAACGAGCGATCTAACGTTGATGTGTGCAACACGCAGTCCGCCATTGCCAGACATCCGAAGCCGAAATCGAAAATTGAGATGGATCTGCAGGAAGTTACGCAGGGTCACCTCTACCTAACGCAAGCGGCAGGGACAGAGAAGCGGGATGAGAGGGAGCGGACAGGGGTGAAAAGGACCTGAGGACAGAGAGAAATGAATCCGGGGAGGTGTAACAATACAAGGGCATATTATCCCTTCACGAAAATAAGTTACATACCCAAACATACCTAACACTATGCACCGCCGTCAGTCGACAAGCCTTAGCAAAAGTGCGCTCAGACGCTGTAGCCCGCTTACAAATAGAGATTCTTTTCGGCCGGTCAGGAGCAGACATCAGATGCATTCAATCCATCCCTCCGATGAGCGATCCCTGGCGATCATTGCGCTTTGCTCTTGTTGTAAATTTGATAACAAGTGAAGACGAGGAATTCCTGCCAAGAATCCTAAAGACTCGCGCAATCTCCGATAAAGTCTAAGTCTCCGATAAATACCCTAAGAATGTCTTCGAAGTTGTTCGAAGCTATTTCGATAAAAGGCGAGTAAGCATCCCGACAGATGATACAAAAGTATCAAAGTGGGCAACAAGAGGTTGCCACAAAATTCAGTGCTCGGGCCGACTTGCTGGAACTTAATGTTCGATAAATTGCTAAAATACAGGTAAAGATCACTTCGTAGTATACGCAGACGATCTTATTATATGGGTAAGCGGCAACTCCCGAAGGGAGATAGAAGCTGGCAGTCAGATATTAGTAGACCAGATTGAATGGTGTAAATCGGTCAAACTTCAAATCTCCGAGCGAAAGATTGAAGCAATTTTGCTCAGAAGCGAGGAATTAAGAAGGGCTCAAGTTGATAGACGGGGAGGAGTACACCAAGACAGAAGGCCAAAGAACAGGAGAAGAAGAGTAAACTTTAAAAGTAGACCACCCATTGTTAAGATAGATGAGTCAAAAATCAGATTCAAAGACTCAGGTACCTTGTTCATTTCGATAGGAGTATACAAGTCGAATCACATTGCAAGTATAAAGAGTAAAGTAGGAGTCTTCAACAAACTTGGCAATCTGGCAATATCCCTATGGGATCTTAAATGCAGAACGCTTTCTACCGGAGAGTGTTCATCCCGATGATCGCATATGTGGCCGCATATGTGGGCTGACCTGTGTACTGTGAAGGACAAGAAATTTCTTAGGGTTTCTACTGTGCAGTGCGAAGTGCTTATAGCATATACAAGCGCATACCGCACAGCGTCATGGGAGTCACTCTACGTGGTAGCAGGACAAACTCCCATTTCTACTTCTAAATGAGCGTAGAGTCCTATACGAAGTAAGAAAGGGCAAGGACATAAAGATAAACGGAACCATATCGAAAAAGATACAGAAGACGTAAAGAAAATAATAAGAAAAGAGATAATAAAGATATGGCAAATTAGGTGGGAAATCTCGATAAAGGTCGAGTGACGTTCACCTTCTTCAATAACATACAAAAAAAAGGCTTCAGGCCAAATGGATTCAGCTCAACTACTGGTTTACACAAGTTCTAATTGGGCATAACTTCCATGCGAAACTTTCACAATTAAGATATTGAAGGATAGGCTTATTGAATAAAGCTCATGCAAATGTGGAGCTGAGGAAGACATAGTCTGGTATCTCATCTTAGAGTATCCAGTATTTGAAACGCAAAGAATTGCTTTACGGGATATAGTTCTTCATAACGAATGGAAATGGAATTGCCTGAGGCGATACAATTTCTAGTGTCAAACGCCGAAGCATTTCAAATACTTCTCTAAAGAATCATTATGGCTAAAGCAACCTCAGAAAGAGGACTAGATTCTGAGACTGTTCATCAAAATAGGACCGATGTGCTCGAAGAGTGTGAAGCTGAGTCAAGGAAGATCTACATCCTCTCATCATAGGAGTATCTCTAACAAAGTAAACCCGTATATCGTCACAATAAACACACGCATCACTGAGCAGTTTAGGGAAACATAATAACACACTTTATTACAGGATCAGGACGTGCGTCTGGGGACGAGACGCAAATGAGTGACCTCCTCGTGGTTCCCCGTGAGCGGGAGATGCCTCGAGAACCCAGAACTCGAGACGCGTCGCGGAAACTGTTCATTCCTGCAAAAAAGTTCTGCAGGCGCTGTGTTTTTTCATCGCCCTTTTCGGGACGGTTTCGTTGAATGATGGATGGTAGTCTGTCGCATATTTGTGGGTGAGGTGGCATGTTCGCCCCGTCTTCGAGACGGGACCGACTAACAATAATTGTTTAGAACGTACAGATTACAAAAGTAGAGACGTGATTGCGTGCGTATGACAGCTCGAATATCGGTATCGCATTACTAGGTCAGAATACGAGAAACTAAGAAATCTATAATATAAGAATTTATCTGACGACGTGAGTAATTATCTAATGAGCAATAACCGATCTCGCAGCGAACATAGGGTGATTATTAATCTTACCGAGTGCTAAAATCTATCGCTGGGATTTACAAAAGATCCGCACGCAGAACGTCATGACACCAAAGAGAGAGACAGAGAGAGAGAAAAACCAGTAAAATCGGAAAAAAGAATTGACTCGAGCGCCGTAACTAAAGCTTGCAACGCCACATGCTGCCGCGCACTACTGCCCTCTGACAAAGTGGATATAAACTGTATAGCAACGTCCACTTTTCTTAAGGTACATCAATTATATTATATATATATATATATATATATATATATATATATATATATATAGT
>NW_012130066.1:8914934-8920231 GCF_000143395.1 Atta cephalotes | reverse complement strand
ATATATATATATATATATGTGTATATATGGTTCGTATAATCGTGCTGTATGTAGTACGATTCTATGAACCAAATGTCGATTTATCATCTTTAGCTTTGAAAAATGGACGATGTATCCTAAGAAAAGTGAATGCTAGCTATGCTATGTAATTTACATCTCTTTGTCAGAGGGCAGTAGTAGACCCCTGGGTACCTATCATGTCAGAATGAATTCCGTGTAAAATATCAATGTTACCATCTTTTTAAAAAGTTATTTGATAGCCATACTTATTTTGCAATAAAACCTTCAAAAATTGTCAATTCTAAAAAAATTATAACTTAAGTCTAAATAAAAATCATAAATCTATTATCGATACGCTAAATATAATTATACGAATAGAATGAAAAACTGCAATGCATTCTGGTGCTACTAACACTATGAAACTAAACAAGTAGTGTTCCAACAAGTACTTTACATAATGGAATATAATGGATGCGTTCCGAGTTACCAGCACCCAATATAACGTCTCTATGTCCTAGCAGGAAAACAATTTATAATCAAAAAGATTTGTATTCTGTGATATTAGAAATAAATTAAGTTGTCATTGCTTGTTTAAAAGTCCTCTTATCACTTTGTAACGTTTAATTTCAAACGACACGTCAAGATGAACTGACACGATATTAATCCGAGGAACGATTTGTTTTATTTTATATCTTATTAAAATTGTGAATCAATGTTTATGAATTTTTTTGTTTCCCGTTGAGGCGAGTCACACAATTATTACTGATTTTATAATTATTGAATAACTAATAGTAAAATTGTAATAATTTATATAATGTATTGATTACTGCATTTCTGTCAATCTGCGAGTGACTCACTTTCAACGAGGTATTACATTCTACTTTTTCACTGAAGATGATTCCAAAGTGAGCCGAAACATTCGATATAATAAATGAAGACAATCACCAATACTTGAGTATTATCTGCAGTTTCTCTTCGCTCTTACATCAGCATTAGATTCTCATTATCCTTGTTCTGAATTTCTAATTATTGTTTTTAAATATAGTTGATCCAAGAGACTTGATTATTGTAAAAATCTGCCCCATTAGGACATGTGAAACCCATAAGGAATAATTATTGGTGAATCCATAAAAGACTGCGGAATAGAGAATGCATTGAAATAACCAATCAGCGCTATTCGAATAATGCAGAATAACGCTGATTAGTTGTTTCTATAACGCATTCTCTATCCCGCAAACCTTTTCCGCACCGTGTGATTTCATCCTGAAGTCAACGATGTATAATATTTAGTTGCAAGAAATTCGCACTTTCAGCAATTTCGTGCAATCCTGCTACCACTGAACGAGTTTTTGATGCGCACTAAGTGGCCTAGTTTCCGAGAGTTTAATCTGGATCAGAATGTAAGAACTAACCAACTACAGTCGAGTATTTCCCTGTTACAGTCGAACGACAAAGAATGCTCAGTTGTAGTTGATTGGTTCTTACATTCTGATCCGGATTAAACCCTCGGTGGAAACTAGGCCAGTTCTTATATAATCTGTGCTCAGTGTGGTCCAGTGAAAAACGCTATCAGTGAATGAATTATGTGATGCCATGTGATTACTGAATAAATAATAATTCAAATATTTCATCTAATTTCTAAAATAAAGCATATAATGCCGAAAGTTCGCACACAAGTTACTTCTCGTGTCCACACGGAAGTGGCGAGACAAGGTATATATTCATAAAAATATTGATACTTATTACGTTTAGCTTTCTTACCTCCAATATTGATAAAATTAGATTTATAAAATTCGACGCGTTTTTACACAAAATGAACGAATCTAGTAAAAGAAAATATCATTCTGTCCCATGAATCGAGATATTAATTGTTAAAGTTGATAGATATTCATGTTAGAAAATTGTTATTAATTTTTTTTTATTAATTATTTAGAATAGCTCCCCCCCCCTTCTCCACATCACCTAAAATATTTTCTATAAAAATTTTTTACAATAGAGAATTTATTTTTACAATAAATAATTTGTGTTTTCAAAGCAGAGAATGGTAATTCTCCAAAGAGCTTCCTCATCTCCGATTTTGATAAAATTAATCTTATTTGACGTGTATTTTTGCGTAAAATGAAAGAATCTAGCAGAAAAAGTTCGAAACTGTCTTGCGAAGCGAGATATTGAGCATTAAAGTTGACAATTATTGAGATTAGGAAATCTATCATATGGGGTGTATAAACAGTAGTTTATCGGGGCTCCGAACAAAAACAAAATATGTCCTACCTGCTTGGAATTTAACTGCCTAGAAGTTGCAACCTAAATAGTGTCCGCTTGAAATATTTCTAACCCATGAAGATAATGAGATGTAAGAACAGTCTTTTTAAAGCGATCTTTTTATTGTCTAGATTGCAACTTATGTTGCAACTAATGTTCTTATATCCCTCTATCTATACCATTGATAGATTTCCTAATCTGAATAGTCGTCCGAGAAACACTTAAAAAAAATTAACAGTTAATATTATTTGAATAAATTTCCACCGTTTTCTAAGAGATGTCACGAGTACTACATGCATAGAATTTCAGTGGCAACTTTTATATTTAAGAGTATTATAGTATGCACAAGATTTCATATTTAGTATATGACATTTGATGAACGTAAACATTTTGTCATTGCATTGAAAATATCAATTTTTGTGCCAACAAAACAGCATTTACAGAAAGTTTTTACTGCATTGTTTATTGTTTATTAGAAAAGTGCAACTAAAAGTATTGTTTACTTGTGAAGATGTATAGGAAATATGCTCCATCCAAAGAGTGGTTTTCAACACTTTAGAAGTGATGATTTCGATAAAAGATAAAGAACGTGAAAATGCAACAAAAAATTGAAAAATGGAGAAACTGGAAACATTACTTGAGCAAGATCCATGTCCAAATGTTGAAAGAATTATTAGAGGCATTAAATTTTGATTAATCATTGTTAGCAAATGTTTAAAAGCAAAATTTTGCAAAAAAAAAATGTCAGAAACTTATTCAAACACCTAATACCTGGATCCACGGAGTAAAGCGACACTTTTTTTTCCACATTCATTTATTTAGTACAAAAACGCGTCGAATGAACCTAATTTTATTCAACATTGAAGGTAAGGAGTCTAAATTAAATAATTATCAAAATTGTATGTATCTATATAAATTAATACTAGAGGTCTATTTTTTTTTAGCTAAAATTCTTGCATGATTCATTTTTCTTTTTTCTTCACATTGAACAGAAAGAAATTCAGCTAAAAAGAACTAAAGACTAATATTTATATTATGTAATATTATATTTATATTAATAAATAATAAATAATATATGATAAATTATTGTAAGAAACATATTTGTTTCTTGTAGGAATTTTATTTAATAAGGATAAAGGTCAGCATATATTGAAAAATCCTTTAATTATTCAAAGTATGCTTGAAAAAGCTGCACTTAGGCCAACCGATGTTGTATTGGAGATAGGTCCTGGTACAGGCAATATGACTATAAAAATGCTCGAGAAAGCAAAAAAAGTAGTAGCGTGCGAAATTGATTCAAGAATGATAGCAGAATTACAAAAACGTGTTCAAGGAAGTATATACCAATCAAAATTACAAATAGTGTATGGAGATGTATTGAAATCAGATTTACCATTTTTTGATTTGTGCGTTGCTAACATCCCTTATCAGATATCATCACCATTAGTATTTAAGTTACTTTCACACAGACCATTTTTCAGGTAATTACATATTTATAAAAAATAGTTATAAAAAATATTTTGATGTAGATCTTTTAGCCTAGAAAAACCAAAGAAAAAAGAAAAAGAAAAAGAAAAAAATTGCTGCAAACTGAATTTTTGCATAGAAATCTGTAATAGTGTTGTTTTTAAAAATAAAAATTCGCCTTGTATGAGGGCATGTCTGACCATGATGCCATTTTGAGAAAATGTCGCATAAAATCAGTTTTTTTTTGCAAATATCTCAGAAACTATTTGTTGTGTAGAAATTAATGTTCGAAATTAAAGCTGATAAAATTCGCTACAATTTCATTTTTTAAGGATCTCGTACGACCAATAATTCCCGAGATAGATTTTTTTAAAGGATATCTTATTTTCGAATATTACATACAGTAACCGAAAAAAATCGTTTTTTATGGTCCTCGATTTTGGAACTGAATTATGTCCCAAATTTATCTTTATTGAGACATTAATTACAGAAAAATTTGAAATTGAGTGATAATTATTATCAGAACTAAAAGGAGTGGAATCAAAGTCCATTCTCGAATTATCATAGATAAGAGATCTGGTTTTTTAAGAAGGTATGAACCAGTCGATATATCAATTGCCATATTACTAACTGATTAATTTAAATAATATAATTTCATTGGTAAAACAATTAAAAATTACTACGAACCAATCGATGTGAGTGATGTGTGCAATTGAACTGTATGCAAGTGCACCACTTCCAATGGCAAGATTAACATCATACTTATTTTGGTGATTTTATAAATCGATTTGTTTTGAATGTAAAAAAAAAATGGATTTTCACATAAATGTAATAAATGTAATACGTGCCTCTCTAGCTATGATAATAATTGTCATCTCAATCTGAAACTTCTTTGTAATTCGTATCTCATTGTAGGGTATCATTTGGCAGTTCAGTCCAAAAATTGAAGATGAAGAAACTACCTTTTTTTCGATCATTCTTTTTTCTGTTTTCGCAAATATCTCAAATTTGGCTGCATCTACTTACAAAACGCATACGACAAAATCGAAAGAGTATTTAATTATTTACTAATTTTTTATTGAATATCGTACGATCGGATTGCTAGTTCCAGAGATATTATTTTTTTTAGGCACTTTGATTTGTGATTATGAAACTGAGAACATTTTCTCATACATGAATCGGAAATATCTTATATACAGCTACTCCTACGCAAAAAATAGCTCTTATCAAAAAGATTAAATTTCATTACATTTTGGTTTTTTAATGATTTGTATACGATTAATAATAATTACTAAGATACAGCTGAAAAACGTTCATTACATGTGTTTCCGAGTACGTTTTTGTAAATAATTTACTTCTGACTCTGAAGTGAAAAATGTATAGAAACTAGAATGTGGAAACTTCTAAAATTATCTTTAAAATGAGATTTTTTGAACCTCGTCCGATGAATAATTTTCGTATAAACAAACATATATAATAATGATAAAAAAAATCAATGTCCACATTATTCTGTTTATATATAATGTGTGTATATATATATATATATATATATATATATATATATATAT
>NW_012130066.1:8896031-8913203 GCF_000143395.1 Atta cephalotes | reverse complement strand
ATAATAGTGTTGTATATATATATATATATATATATATATATATATATATGTATTGTATATGATCTTGTCGATGATAGTTTAAAAAATTTACTTTTTGAAAAATAATTGATATAAAAATGCGATTTATGATACTTTTTTTTCTTTTTCAGCATTTAACATAAAAAGGCGATTTATGATACATCTTTACTTTTTCTACAAATATCTACGTGTGTAAAGTTGGCACCTCATCTTTTAGCATCGCAAGTTTTGATAGTTCCATTGGCACCCGCAATAGTTCTATAATTCCCTAGGTTTTTATAAATAGTTTCATTGATTTAGCTAAAAAAAATATTTGAAAATTTGCGGTGCTAACTTCCCGTGTCACCGCAAGATTCGAAAAAATCAATTAAAAACTATGAAATTTTATAATTCTCGAAGAGTTCTACAGTTCCTGATAGATTTTAACATAGTTCTGGTCTCTAAGTTATTTTAAATAATAATTAAACCCGCGCGCTGGCATCACACCACAAGAGTAAAGTAGCTTTTAACAGCCAGTTCCAACCGACTTGTTGGCAATTTTTTTCTATAGTTCTACAATAGTTCCGACGATTTTTATAGATTTCGCTTAAAGTTCTCTTTAAGTACTTTTCAATAATAATTAAATCCGTGCATTGGCATCACAAGAGTAAAGAACCTTTTAATAGCCAATTCCAACCGATTTGTTGGCATTTTCCTATAGTTCTACGATAGTTCCGATTTTTATAGATTTCGCTCAGAGTTTTGCTCTTTAAGTCACACTTTGTCATCTGATCATTTTGATAATAATAGCACAGTATAAATCTCATTCAAATATTCTTAAAGTGGACATTTCAAGCTTCATTTTGGATTTTTGAACATATTTTTATCTTCATTATTTACCAAATTATGATCATTCAAAATTTGGTAAATTTTTCCTGCTTTTTCGCTTTTTTTGTGGTTGAATGTATATTAACTTGTTGCTCCATTAAAAATACTAGTTAATAAACATTTTATTCAATTTCATATATTTTAGAAATGTAACATAAGCATACTAAACATATGTAATATTATGACTTTTTCGATAATTCAACACGTTAATTTTCCCTTTTAATTTCAAACAATGTACAAATACGTTTTAACAAATCGATATATACGAAATCCGAAAAACGTATGCATTCATACGCCGAAATAATAAGTATGCAATTTTTATCATATTATTTTACATATATTTTCTTTAAATTCGCAATAAATTTTTTACAAATTTAAAATGTTAGTATCATAAAGTTGACAAAAAAATTTATAAAGTTATTATTTTTTCATTTTGATTGCAAATATGAAAGTAACTGATGCTCTTAACATATTAAAAGAACTTGTACTGAAAAATTGTAAAAGAATACTTTCTCCAAGTTTGAGCGTAGTTGCCGCTTCCCTTCCATACAATCAATTAATATCCTTATATTACAGAAGCGTTCAAACTAATGGAAAACGCTGAAAAATCAGTTGGAACTATTAAGGAGGTTGGTTAAGGCAAATGCAATATTTAGAATTATTTGAGAAAATTGCAGATTATTCTAAATTGCATTTAAAAGTAATACAAAAAAATTAGAGACAGGTGATCATCTGGATTAAAAGATATTTCAATAAAAAGTATTTTTTAAATTTGTACTCTAATAGAAATATATGAAAATGTATTATAAAATAAAAGATAAAAATCTCAATTTTTTTAATATAAATATTTTATAAATACAAAAAAAATTTATGCAAAGTTACATTAAAATGAAGACATTAATTGTTTAATAAATAACAAAATATTTATTTGTTATAAACTAATTGATGAATCTTAATGAAACTTTGCATAAGTCATTTTTAGTACTTGAAATATTTAAAAAATTTAGATTTTTGTTGTTTTTAAAATTTCTGTTCACAACAATAAAACTAATAACAAATAATATAAATAATCTATAAAAATGTGTTGTAAAATGTTATCAACACAATTCACATAATTTGTTAAAGTGTAATATATACCCTTACAACCTTCTTAAGAGGTACTTTACTCTTATGATGTGATGTCAGTCCGTAAATTTAATTATTATTAGAAAATTAATAATATTAGAAAATATTTAAAGACAAGAATTTCAATCGAAATCTATACAGATCGTCGGTACTATTGTAGAACTTGGAAAATGCTAAAAAGTCAGTTGGAATTGACTGTTAAAAGGTACTTTACTCTTGTGGTGCGATGCTAGTGCGTGAGTTTAATTATTATTAAAAAGTATTTAAAGAGCAGAACTCTGAGCAAAATCTATAAAACTCGAAACTATCGTAGAATTAGGAAATAAGTTGGCTGGAACTGGCAGTTAAAAGATACTTTACTCTTGTGGTGCGATGGATTTAATTATTATTTAAAATAATTTAGAGACCGAAACTATTGTTAAAACCTATCAGGAACTGTAGAACTCTTCGAGAACTATAAAATTTCATAGTTTTCAATTGATTTTTTCGAATCTTGCGGTGCCACGGAAAGTTAGCACCGCAAATTTTCAAATGTTATTTTTTTTAGCTAAATCAATGGAACTATTTATAAAATCTATCAGGAACTATAGAACTATTGCGGATGTCAATGGAACTCTTATCAAAACTTGCAATGCAAAAGATGAGATATCAACTTCACATACATCAAATTCTCAATTTCCGCAAGATATACATAAAAAAATACTTCAGATAAAAATTGAAACTTATAAAATTTCCTAAATGTATTGTAAATTTATGATAAAAACTGACATAAATGTTTGAAGGCGATAGTTCTTTTTTCCAATATAACATATTATAGTACTATATATGTGATAACACAAACTATAGACATCAAAGTCTTAAACGGTCTAGCTGAATCTTAAATGCTTGTATAATTCTTGTGTGAATTTATATACTACGTAGTCCTCAGAAACGCGCTGCTATTGCTTGATTTGTATAGTTTGTGTTATCACGTATACGATCCTATGTTATAATATGTTATATTGTTTATTTACGTCGCCTAAAGAGACATTGTTCCTTCGTGTACCAATTATTGTGAAGAATATTACTAAGGCCTCGGTAGTCTAAAGGCTTAGGACGCTCGCACGGAATGCAAGAGATCTGGATTCGATTCCCAACCGAGGTAATATTTTTCGCAATAAGAATTAATTATTTACAGATTTTAATATGTTATTCAACATTATTAAGATTGTTTCAAAAATGCGAATAAGCAAAATATTTGTTAAATTGCTAGTCAATTTAATTCGTGATTATTGTGATAGTAAAATTAGTGTTTTCAAGACCGAAAAATCATTTCGGCGCGCGTTTTTAAGGACTACGTAGTATATAAATTCACACAAGAATCATACAAGCATTTAAGCTAGACCATTTAAGGCTTTGATTTCTATAGTTTCTTTTTTCTAATTTGTGTCCTCATTTTCATGGTCGACAATAATTGCCAAAAAAGTTTATTTGTAAAATTTAAAGTTGATGTACGTTTCTGAGTTGTGCTAATAATATATGATATTTGATATTTAGACTATTTTTAGGATGAATTCGAGATATATTAGCATTCGAGATATACTATAGCAGGCTGATCACAAGCCATCGACGCAAAATAATTCAATATAGGTAAGATTTCGGGGACTGTAAAGTATTGATAAGCGTTACTCAAATAACAATTAACATTTTGTCCCCGAAATCTTACTCACATTGAATTTTTTTGCATGGATGGCTTTGTGTTTTAGCTTCGGAGTTCAAATTGGACAGGTCTGTACTATAGGAAAGTATAATAGCCGTTGGGACTCGTATATAATGACCGTATATAATGCGTTTCGGGAATTTTCGGTGCAGCCGAAAATGTGCTCAGAGTAAATTTCATTGAATCTTCGGACAGTGAACTCAGTTCACAATTTATAAAAATTAATGAGAAAAAAATTTCTCATCAATATTTAATATTATTAATAATAAAAATTTAGTATTAATATTAATATTTTATTTAATATTAATATTTAATATTTTTGTAAATAATAAACTTATCTTTGTTCAATTGTCTCTTGTATTACTGTTGTATTTTTATTTACCTTTTATAAAATTATTATAAAATAAAACCTTTTATAAAATTATTAAAGAATGCATTAATAAATTCATAATGTCAAATTATACCCAATTTGAATTATTTTTAATTCTTTCTATAGATTGCCATATTCCTATTTAATATATTAAACTGAAATCACATGTACATTTAATCCATATATAACAATATATGTATAATTATAGGTAACAGCAAATATACCAATAAATAGATCTTTTTTCGTAATTATTTCATCAATGTCCATAAATCAAGGTGCTTTAAAAAAAAGATATCTCCGGAAATTATCGGTTGTATAACATTCAATAAAAAATCATTTTGTATAATTAAATACTCTTTCGATTTTGTCATATGTGTTTTGTACGTAGGTACAACTAAATTTGAGATATTTGCGAAAACAAATTAAATTTACGTAACGTTCGAAATAATCCTTTCAAAAATCTATCTCGGGAACAATTAATCGTATAATATTCATTAAAAAATATTCATTAAAAAATGAAATTGTGGGGAATTTTATCTACTTTATTTTCGAACTGAACATTAATTTCCGTACAACGAATAGTTTCTAAGATATTTGCAAAAAACCAATTTTGCAACATTTTTTCAAGATGGCGCAGCCGACCATGTCCTCACACATGAGGAGTTTTAATATGTTAAAAAGGACACTATTACAGATTTCTATGCAAATTCAAATTTAACTTTGTGGCCATTTTTTTATATTATTAAAAATCATCTAGTTTTCCTAGGCTATTTGTAAATGTAAATGAAATACAAGTTCTCAAAGTGAATTTATCTTATGTTCCTTTAGTTGTAGCCTAACATTCAATTTTTCACTTATAAAATCAAGATAAATATGAAATAAAAATCTAGATCAAATCTGTCATGAGATCTGTTATGAGAATTCATTTGCTTCCATATGAAACAATGTGTCATTTTGATATTTTATATATATATATATATTTCACTCTATTACTTATAGATATTTGATTGTATTCTGAGAAGATAACAAATTTCTAAACTGTAGTATTGAGAGTATATTGAGAAGTATTTTAAGTGAATTTAGCAAATATTTAATATATAGGCAAAAGAAAATGGAGTTAATACAGGTTATATGTTATTTCTTTTTACAGATGTGCTGTACTTATGTTCCAAAGAGAATTTGCAGAACGCTTGGTAGCTAAACCTGGTGATAAATTATATTGTCGCTTAAGTATTAACACACAATTATTGGCACGAATAGATATGTTGATGAAAGTTGGAAAGAATAACTTTAGACCTCCACCTAAAGTAGAATCGAATGTAGTGAGAATTGAACCAAGAAATCCACCACCTCCGCTTAATTATCAGGAATGGGATGGTCTGACACGGATTGCTTTCGTGAGAAAAAATAAAACGCTGTCTGCAGCTTTCAAACAAACCACAGTTGTTACTATGTTAGAGAAAAATTATAAAATTCATTGTAGTTTGAATAATAAGGTAATTGACACATTATGTGATACTAAGTCTGGAAATATTGACCAAATGCTTTCTTTATATTAGAATGTTTCTTATATAATATAATACTTTATATTGATTAGCATATATTTATAGATTGTATCAGATAATTTTGATATCAAGCAATTGATAGACCATATATTAGAAAAAGCAGATGCTAAGAATAAACGAGCTAGAACTATGGACATAGATGATTTTATCAGGTATAAACAAGTTGATATTAATATAGTACAGTATTAATACAGTTTAATACAGTATTAATACAATATAGTACAGTATTAATATAGTACAGTTAATATAATACAGTTTGTAATATACAAGTGTATATCAATTTTAGTAAATGCACTTGTTCAACATTTAAATCTAAAGTTTATTAGCATTAATTCTCTTTATATTTGTATATAGACACACGCACATACACGCACGCACAATATAAACGTAACATTTAGTTTATATATGTTTAGTTATACTTTATGATTTATAGGCACTTTATAAACGCTAAAACATTAAAATTAATGGAAATGTATCCTTTTTCAGCTTGTTACATGCATTCAACGCGGATGGTGTGCATTTTATATAAATTTATATATTAGGATATATACTATTTATATATAAACTAGAGATTTTTATAAATAAAAGATTTTTATGAATATATAAAATAAATAAGCTTTGTGAAGAAAATAAATTGTTCTATTTTTAAGAAACATTTGTTTTAAAATTAGAATTTCCTCATTATTATTCTTACAGAGGCAATTCTTACATAATGTTTTACAGAAATAAAACAAAAAATGACGTGCACATGAAAACTATTTATTCATGTTGCTTAGATTATTAGCTATAAACACAGACTTATATAAGTCTGTGGCTATAAAGTACATCGCAGCACATCTTAAAACTATAATGTATATCAGTAAACATACTTGAAGCATTTTGTTTATTGTAACATGAAAAATATAAAAAGTCCGAAGAATCTATATTCTATAACATTTTTTTGCTTTGAAGTTTTAGATTCATCCCACAAAATATTGATATATAATTAAAAATTATATTTCTGAATGACAGGGAAAAACATATATAATATTATATTTAGTATTATTTTATGTTTTTTTTTATGGTTTTTCACAGATGTAATCCTTTTACTATTTATGATCTATTTTTTTATGTTCTTCCTCTTACGAAAGGTAAGGCTTCTTATAGGCCTCTGGCCTGTGTTACACCTGTCTCATACGCTTATGGTGCGCAAACTGATTATTCAACTGCCACAAGCATATGGGATCTAATTTTAATGCTGATTCCGAATGATGGATTTTTCGAGATGTTTTTGTAGACAAGATTGTAGTAAAGATACTTTCAGGAAGTTGCCTCTTCCGAGAAGAGACAAGAGCATAAATATTTTAGTTTCTATCAGGATCGAACCCGGGATTTCATAGATGATAGATCAGTGTCATGCTCTTCTATTTTCTATGATATACTTAATTGATATACTTAATTATTAACCAGTTTATATATTATAACAATCTGTATATGTAAATGTTTGTATAATACAAATTTACAATAATCTTTACGCACATTGATATTTTTATTTTATTGTAATTTCACATTTTTTTATCTTTTCAGTTATATCTCTATTATAAAACAAGATTTGTATGTTTTTAAACATCATATTTTAGCTCATTCATTTAAAAACGATATTTTGATAATGAAATATTTTATCATTATGCAAAATGTAATGATTATTACGCAATTATACAAGATACTCATGCATAGCTCCAATTTATGTATAAAATAATCTTTATAATTTTTTTATGCACATATATGAAAAAAAATATTTTTAACATATAATATTTCTAGTTTTATTGATGTAAACTTCATCCCCCACCTATATATATTATTACCACACACACACACACACACACACACACACACACACACACACAAAATATATATAAGATGCAAATCTTAATTAAAATAATTTACTAAGTATACATATTTACAATCTTTGGGATTCCTCCATCATATAGATTCTTCATTCATATCATTATAATATATCAAAATGCACAAATTGTTTTTTGATCAATGTAATTATAATGATATACACACAATACACATATATATGCACAATATACAAATATATATTCTGCATATATATATCGCTGTGCGCAATGTTATATTCCCATGGAGAGGTAGCATGACATATAGTACTATTAGTATATAGCAACAATTTTTTTGTATTAGCGATGCTAAAACAGTATTTTTGTTGAAATTTGCAATGTGCAAATACAAATTTATTTTTATA
This sequence comes from Atta cephalotes, assembly GCF_000143395.1. Lineage (NCBI taxonomy): Eukaryota > Metazoa > Arthropoda > Insecta > Hymenoptera > Formicidae > Atta > Atta cephalotes. The sequence goes on along the minus strand of NW_012130066.1, from coordinate 8,905,314 downwards.
TATACATATTTTATCATAAAGAATAGAGAACAAGACATTATTTTGCCTTTATTGATATATAAATGGAAATATTTTTGCGCCACAAGTAGACAATAATAAAATAATATATAAACATTAATTTGTAAAAAAAAAATAATCCTAATTTAAAATATTGTTGAAATTATTTATATATATATATATATATATATATATATATGTATATAAGTATATTATAATATATAACAAATAACAGTCATAAAATGATCTTAGCATCATGATGGGGAACATGGTACGTCTACAAACAGAAGTGGTACAAACTACAATAATATGAAATTAATTTGATTAAATTCTATTTACGTATATTTTATAAAAATTTGAATATCATTTTCTTAAATTAAAATTTATTTTATAGCATTAACACAAAAATCATATGTGACATTATCCCGAAGTGGAAGAAGATTGAAGACGTCGCTTTTTTTTCTTTGGTCTCGATTTTTTTTCATTTTCGGATTTTCTATATTTAGATTCTTTGCGTGATTTATGTTTTTCTTTACAATCGGAACCGTTACGATCGGAATGTTTCGTCGGATACATGTCATTTTTCGATGATATAGACATTGTTAAAATTGTACTTGCATTGGATTGTGATAAATTAAATATTCTGCTACTGGATCTATAGCGCTCCTTATTTTTATAATTTTCTTTACGTTTTGATTTTTTCCAATGCGAATAGGATTTATTGGAATAATCACTACACTGACTACAAGATCTTAAACAATCATCTTCCGAATCTGAAGAATAACAAATTTTCTTTTTTGATTTAGATTTATATTCACTTCTTGACATATCTTTATTTATTGAGGCACTGTCTTGATTTCCAAACTCGTTTGTATTTCGACATTCTCGGTGTTTATGATTCGGCCTTTTATCTCGTTCAGAAGCATTAGAAGATATACTGTTACTTCTAGATCTAGATTGTCTGTTTTCGCAGCACTTCGGATCTTTATTCTTACATTTTAACTTTTCCAAATTGAAAGTTTTTTCTTTATTTCTCGTTGTTTTTCCATTTTTCGCTGTATAATTTGTTATGCTAGAGGAACAATCTCTTTTCGATTTATATTCTCTGTAACACTTCTTGGTTTTCATTTTGTTATCAGTCTCTGTGCTACTATTGTCACTAGATGAATCCTCATCTGAATAGCTTTCTTCTCTTTTAATAAGTTTTATTCGCCCTGTACCTTTAGCCTGTACTCTATATCTTGGCTTTCTCAATCGTTTTTCGTTACATTTCTTTAATAAACTTTCAGATGAGCTGGAATCACTAGAACTGGATATTCTCTTTTTCTTAGATGATTTATTCCGGCTTCCTGTCCCATCTGATCTTTTATACTTTTGTGCTTTTTTCCCTGATTTTTTCGAACGGTTTCGTCTACTTGGTCTCGGATTGTTATCACTGTCGGATAAAACATCAGTACTTGACATTGAATAAGATGACGAAGACAATCCTTTCGCTTCCTTGACATAAGATGTACTTGGTAATGATGTATTTTCCAAATGTATTCTTTTTGTAGTTGATCTAATATAGTAATAAAATATGTGATGATAAATATTAAAAATTGCATATTACAATTATATTAATGCACATATAAATAATTTTTAAAGAAATTTTATCAAACAAATTTTAAATGATTAAGAAATTAAACGCATTGCGACATGATTTTTTTATAACTTACTGCATATTTCCATTTATTGTATGAGAAACACACACATGCTCAGTGTCAGAAGAAAGTAATTCTATGATTTCTGGTGTTCTTTCATGACGTGGTTTTACATAACCAATTATTTCACAATCACCATCTGATTCAGAGGAACTCGATGAAATAATTAACAGTTCTGGTACAATATTAGATGTTTCTACTCTGCGAAACATCTGTCCTGCTGCACTAGGACCTAAAATGATTATACAATTTTATATGTATGTATACATATATATTTTTTTAGTTGAATTGAATTTTGGATAGAATCAAATTGAATATCTCCTCTGTTCAAAATTCAGTTCAACTAAAAAATATCTTTCTGGGCTCAAATTGTAAGTACATATGTCTTTCTCAAAAGTATCAGTCTCAACAGTATCAGTACGACCTGATGAAATGAAAAGATTCATGAAACATTGACATTAGCAATGAATTAAGATACGGCGAAGAACCCGTACAATCCCGCTTTAAACACTTTTTTCTTGATTAATCGTGAAATTCACGAATTTTGTATCATTTGAATGATTTAAGCATTTTCAATCGGTACTTCGTAAACAATAGCGGTCATGTTAGGCCCATCGATTGAATTTCCTAAAAGGCTAGAGTGCTAAAGAAAGTAGACACGTGTATCTATGATTTGAGCCCAGAAAGAAATTTTTTTGAATAAACTGAATTTTGGACAGAGAGAGTATTCAATTTGACAGAGAATGCCCCATATACGGAATGAGACATTTTAACCGCCTTGGATATCTCAGAAACTAAAAAAGACACATGAAAAAGTTTTATATAAAAGGTGTAGGGGTTTTCTTGGGGGAAAAAAGGTAAAAATAATAGATTTTGTATATGGGGCATTATCAAGATTAAATCGATTTTTTTTTTAATGCCAGAATTTAATAACTAGTGTCAAAAGTTTTTCAAAACTATAATGAAGTTATTTTCCATTAAGTACTTCTCCATTAAGTTATAAAGGAAATTACAGTACCGCCTGCACTACCAAAGGTGTCTGACTAACTCAACCATTAAAATCTCTTGAATGTTATTCAGGATCATGTCCTGGATAACATTTGTCAAGATCAAGACCATTGGAGATTGTATTTATTTTCATTTTTATATAAAAATAAATAATTTTAGTGCAAAAATGAAAATAAGAGGAATAATCTTCAATAGCCTTGATCTTAACAAATGTTATCCAGGGCATGATCCTAAACAACATTCAAGAAGTTTTAGTCATCGGACACGTTGGACACGTTGAGTAATGCTATGTCAGCGGTATTGTAATTTCAAATTTATAAAGCTTTATACTTGAAAAGTATTTAATGGAAAATAACTTTATTATAGTGTTTTGAAAAGCTTTTGACTAATTATTAAATTCTGATATTAAAAATAGAATGTTCCATTACAAAAAAATCGATTTAATCTTGGTAATGCTCCATATATGGCCAGGTGTATAAACTTAAATCCGCTGTTTTTTAGTCAGAAAAACACGATTGGATATCGTCCTCATCCAAAAGAGTCTGCAATTAATAGTCCTCAACCTTCCTGGGCCGATTTTCACGCTTCTTGTCACTCAGATCAAAATTGTCGTCATTGAACCGGTGAAACCAATCTCTGCATGTTGTTTCCGATAAAGCATTGCCATCATAGGCCTCCACAAGCATTTGATGCGATTCGGCAGCCAATTTCTTCAAATTGAAACAGAAAAGCAAAGCTTTCCGCATATGCTTTCTTTTTAGCAAAAAACTAGACATGATTACGAAACAAAAATATGTATGTTGTTGTATGAAATTGCTGATGATGTACACTGGTTAATGTTGACAGATGTCAAACACATAAAAAAAAGTGTGTTGTGTGCCCAGGGTAGCTTTGTACGCTCACTAATGCCATCTATGAGCAAACAGCGGATTTAAGCTTATACACCTTATACAAAACCTATTATTTTTATCTTCTTTCTCCCAAGAAATCTACAACTTTTACATAAAACTTTTTCTTGTATCTCTCTTAGTTTTTGAGATATCCTGGGGCGATTAAAATGCCCCACCCTTATATAATTATAATACGTATATATAAAAGTTAAAATAGTAAATTTTTTTATTTATGTTTATATGTACATGTTAGATTAAAAATGTAATACAGGATGCAATTTGCCATTTATTTCTTACCTGGCATACTAATAGGATGTGGTAAGGTATTCGGCATCTCAGCGTTTATTCTCAAATCGATTGCTTCAGCAAGTATTCGTACATCAGAATTGTCAAAGACAAGACTACTGCTACTACTGCTATTGCTACTGGATGTAGGTGATTCAATACGAGTTGCATATTCATTTGATAAACCTATAATAGACATGATAATGAATTACTATATTATTGTATTTTGATATTTTTTGCAATATCCGTATAAATAATTACAAACCACGTGGCAAATAAGTAACAGATTGATCATATCCCACCAAATCAAAGTTGGTTTGGGCAAAATTTAACAATTCGTGTGCAAAATGATCTGTATGTATAGCGAAAAAGGGTCGAACAATATTCCGAAATTCTGGACTTCTAATATCATATTGAGTTAAGGCCTCCATTATTATACTCAATACATAAGCAACATGGGTCGGTTCATTATTAAGTAAAACTTGCAACTCTCTATTTAACCATGGAATAAGACGATCTAATTCTTGTGGTTGTCTTCTGCAATATAATGGACGAATAAATTTAAGTATTATAAAGATTTTTTAATATTGCATACAAGAATAAATAATAAAAATAAAAAAATATATTAAGAAATTTACTATAACATTAGAATATAATATAATAAATATAAGAAATTACCTATAATAATCAGCGCTACATTCACGGAAACGTCCAAATATGTCAGGTAATGAAGTAGCCCATATACCATGCCTATAAACTGTACGACGATAATCTGTAGGATTAGCACGCCTACGTCTACGTTCTTCTCTAGGCACTTGAGGTGCCATACTGGGTAGTTGTTCACGTCTTGTAACCTGCTCTGGATTCAATAACACTCCATGTCGACGACTGCCAGTCATTGTTGTTCTGAGACATTGAATAAAATTATTTTATAAATATGCAAATTGTAATAGTGTGTACAATACATTTATTTTTCTGATGTATAAAATGTATTTGTGTTAAATTGTACCTGTAAACAAATCGACGAGGAGCAGATTCCCAATCAACATCAAAGTTGACATCCAAAGTAGCAGTTACTTGTGGCTGAGAAATTTGCGATGCTAATTCACGAGGTACATGATATTGATCATAATCTTCTTCTGATCTTACATTGTGTATAATTGATTTGAATGTTTGCTTGCATAAAGGACATTCCGTCTTAATTTTGGACCATTGAAGTAAGCAAGTAAAACAAAATTGATGCAGGCAACTATCTGTGAAAGATGTATTAACTAGTTTTCCCAAGCAAATGCTACAATTTGGAGGTGGAGAAGCTGCATCACTTCGCTCGTTATTATCAGAATTTTGTACGAGAACTTCAGATTTTATAGGCTCCTCCACACCTGCACTGGAGTTCTTTATTTCTAATGGGCCTTCCATTGTTATCTATTATAAATGTCCATTCGTGAAGAAATTTCTATAAAATAAAAAGATATACACACATAAATAACAACAGTAATGTTTTATTCAATATTAGAATAGATGTAATATTTGAATTAATATTAAAAGACATTTAGACACATAATATTCTTGAGACTTCTGGGTGCTTTCTATATAAAGATTATATGTTTCGTGGGTTTCTTCCATGTCCAAATCCATTCTTGAAATGCCAATGTTTCATGGACTGCAAGGTTCATGAAACATTGACATTGCAAGAATATAGATCTGGATACAGAAGAAATCTATGAAACCATAATCATAATCTTTATACATTTATAAGATTATATTATTTTCACAAATAATCATATGATTACTAATATAAAATATGAATAGAATATGGATAATGAATAGAATTACGAGTGCAAAAGTTACATATATAAAAGATGAATAGGATATTAATAAATTGTAAAAAATATATCATCAATATAAATTATGTGTATATTTAAAATAATTACTTAATGAACACAATACTAGTAAAATCCAATTATTTTTAAAAAATTAATGAATGAAAATTAATGAATAAAATCTATTTTCAACTTAAAGTGTGATAGTCGAAATTTATATATAACGATTCTTTCACAAATCTTTAATCAATTTGTATGAATCAGCATATATCTCATTACATTACAACATTATTTCATATTCTGTTGCGTGTGAAATAGAAAGATAGTAGTAGAGATTGATGCTTACAGAGCGTTTTTCGTACACAGTACATTCGTTTGTGCATCACAAATTTTCTCATTTTAGTAATGTAGTAATGAGACGAAAAATGACTTCAATTCGATATAGAAAATGCCGAATGTTCGATTAGAAATCATATGGAACGATCGTTGGGATACTTGCACTTTGGATAATTACACTTGAGAAATGTATTTCTCATAGAGAAGTGCGTTGATGGTAGCTTGGCGTATCGTCGATGCGTTTCTTCACGTTATGCGTCAGTATTTTTTTTTCTTTATGAGCGTTGCTCTCCACCCTTCTGCTTCCTTTATTACTTGCTTTCGTTTCCGGTATTAGGTATTATGCGATACTGTATATGTGTAAAAATCCGCAAATGTCGAGTATTTCAAAATATTCTGTTTTCACCGTAATATCTAGCTATGCGAACAAATACGTTCTTACAGTAACCTCCAATAATTTTCTATGATAAATTCCTACGAAAACTACGTGAGACTGTGAGAGCCGTGTAACGCAATGTTCCCCCCAGGGTCGAGAAAAAGCTTTATTACTCGTATTCAACGAGCTGGCGCTACTGCGCATGCGTGCATTTTGTTTCATTGTCAGTCTCAATTTCATTTGGGGAAATATAAATTTTCTTTTATAGGCTATAAAGTAAATTTTTTAATTAGATTATACTCGCAGGAAGAAAGTGACAACTCTTACTTACTTTCATATAAAGTTGAGAATTATTTCTTTTTGTACTTTAAGTTATTTTGTGAGTATTAAAGAATAAAATTAACAAAAGCAATTATTTTATATAGATGTTCAATTATATATATTTAAAGGTAAAAAATAAGTCCACTATGAAAAAATTTAGTTATATTATGAATAAAAAAATAAAATTGTAACACATTTATGATTTTATCATTTATGATCTTAATCATTTATGATTTTAAATTATGATATAAATAAGTTCTCTTTTTTTTACATACATTTTCTTATAATTTATGGATTATTTGAATGTGAAGAAGTCTTTTATTGTTATACCGATAAACGTAAAAAAATCACTCATTATTTGAAATGGTGATGTGTGTTCTTCGTCGTTTGATGTAATGGAGCACGAACTTATTCCATGTATCGTCATTGTCATTGGAAGAGTCTAAGGAAAAGACCGAATGTTATTTTGATAAACGCGTTTCATAAATATAATTATGTAAAATGCATTTCTATTCACTTCATAATTGCTGTGACTTGATTTTTTTAAGCATCTATGAGTAGATATAGATTGTGTATTTTTATTTTTACATAATTTCAGTTTTGTATTTTTTACTTGGGGAGAAGTATGACCAGGTTTGGAATACTCATTTTGTTTAAATCTTTTGATAGAAAGAGGTAAACAAATATTATTGCTTTGAGTATCCTCGTCCATTTCATTATCCTTTTTAAAGTATATTATATTGGAGGTGTCCAACGATACCTAATATATAATATAGAAAAATCTGTGTGAGTTCATTATTATATCTCTTAAGATAATCTATCTGTAATACAATCTATCTTCAATCAATTGACACTTTGTGCTAAACATCTCAAAAATTAATACTAGCAACTTACATATGAAAAATAATGTTTATACCTGTTCATCTTTTATATATCTTCTTCTTTTAATAGATTTTTTTGATATACCATCTGATGAAAACTCATTAATATTTTTATGTCTAAGTGGCTTTCTCGAGCTACTTTCTTTTCTCAAAGTTTGTCGACATTCGGTATACTGAAAACAAAATAATATAATATGTTAATTAGAAAAAGTTTAAAATCAAGATTAAATCTACATTTTTAATAATATAACAAATACTTTTTTAATAGCACTTTGTATCGATTGTATCCATTCGGCACTATCTGCATTTTCTGAATACAATAAGAATGTTTCATGCAAGCATGTTATACGGAACAATTTTTTGCTCAGAACACAGGTTAAACTGCACTTGTTTAATGGTAGAACACAAGATATGTTCAGTGATGTCTCTGGTTCACCTTTACAATACAACAGAGTGTCATTTAAAAGAACAAAATATCGTTTATAAGTTGAATTGCCTCGTCTTGAAACACGCATCAATGGTCCTTGTTTGATTAATATTCTACCAGGCTTGACAAGATTAATAGAAGTAACAATACACTTCTGAAGATTTAATAATTTTTGTGTTTCTTCATTTTGTGCGATTAAAGTATTTATGTGTTTCGCAGATTTTTCAATTTCAACCAGACATGCTGCAATTAAAATTTAGTTAAAATTATGCTAAAAACATACATTCAAATACATGTGAATTTTTTAGCGAATCTTAATAATATACTTACCCTGTAAATATCGATATTCTCTATGTCTATAAGGAGTATGTTGTAACACTTGTTTAACAAGTAATTGATATCTTGGTACTCGTTGTACTGGTGTAATTAACAATGAAGATAATTTCCTGCCTACTTCTGATCTTGTTTCTTGATCATAAATAAATTTTTTAAAGACAAAATCATTTTCTTCATTTGTCTGAAAAGATAATCTCACAAATTTTAATATCCTTTTTGGATGCATTTTAACAAGTATTTTTTGATATTAAAATAATGAAAATATGTATTTTTGAACAAATATTCATACCAAAATATCTACCTCTGTAAAATATAAATAAATCAAATAAAATTAATTGTCTTTACGAGCCGATATAGGATAAAAGTGTAAATAAATTTATTCAGTTAAACAATGACAATATATATGTTTCAATCCTTTGTTCGGGTTCTCTTTAATATAATATTATAATAAAATTTGAATAACTCAAATATATGTATAATAATAAAACATGCGATAAAAACGCTATCGGATTGTCTCCATACAATATGTTTAATCTAATGGAAATATTGGTGCTCATATTGATGACTTTATAAATAAATCACGCTAATTTTTCAAGAATCATATACATAATTAAATTTTAATAATAATTTTTTCATAATACTTAATAATTACCTGTAGTAAATTTAATACTTGTGTATAATCATAAGCATAAACAGAATATAATTTAAAGAATGGTGCAAGTTTGTGAAATACTCCAGCTATGTTATCAGGATTACGTTTTAATCCTGCCACCAGTTCGCCACTCACATTATATAACGTCTTTATGTTTTCAGCTAGGGTGACAAGTAATGGATGATCCAATAATTTTCTCTCGAGAATAGGTTGTATAAAAAAACTGAAAAAAATATATTGTACATACACAT
>NW_012130066.1:8890912-8895126 GCF_000143395.1 Atta cephalotes | reverse complement strand
ATATATATATATGTATATATATATATTTTATATTTTATTATTTATCAATAATATGAGTATAATAATAGAAAATATACTTCTGCTAAGATTTCTAGTTGTTGTAAATAAGTAACTTCTGTAGTGAGTATTTCTTGAATGGCTTGTGATCTCAAAATTTTTTCTTTTTCCTCTGCACATTTTTCATTATCTTCATTTAAAGCATGTAGAACTGAAAAAATCATGATGTAAAATTTGCTTAAGTAATAATTACAGTTAATGGATATATAAAAAAAATATATAAAAAATTATACCCTTCATACGGCTCCGCATGCTCAACATGTTTCTTTCATTTATAATTTGTCTTAATTCTGAACTAAGACTAGTTTGAGGCGACAACGATGAATACATAATTACATAAATTATTTGAGCGTATAGAAAATGAATTGACAATAATATAATAAATTCTATATTTTATTCTATTCAAAATATAATATAATATAATATTTGAATTTTCCTCCGAAAATTTAAATAAAGACAATTTGATTATTTGCTATTGTTGTCAGTTTGACACGGTGTATGTATGTACAGCACTGTGGTGCACTATATATACGTACAGTAGTGTAGTACAGTGTGTTGTGTACGTTAAAATTTAAATAGTTGGAGGTTGACAGCGGAAGTAGTAACACCTGTTTACTTTAGGCCGGTATTCATAGTCAGTTCTTTTATTCAAAACTATCTTCAGTTCTGTCTTGAAGTATCAACAACCAATCAGAGAGCCGTATTAGCATCTTAAGATATTGGCTGTGTTTAGCAGAACACAACAGTTTTGCAACCGTTTTATGATTCTCTGCTGAGGTCTAAATCTAAAAGCATAACCCAATCAACGTGAAAAAACTTTCAACAGTTGTAAAATAAACGTTCTGCTGAACGTAGTCATTACTTAAGATTAGGGAGCCTAAAGGTGCGATTACAATTATTACGGTACAAAAATTAAGTACTAGATGTTTGTTCGCGTCGCATGCTCCAAATTAATCCAGAGAGCATTTGGATCTCAGGTAAGATGGTTGGAGCAGTTGCATTCATGTGCTCCAATGTTCAATGACACGAATGGATTTAGAACAAGTGAGCATGTCATCTAACCTAATTCATGAAATCACTCGAACGAGTCGGATATGTGCCTCATTTCGGATATTTTGCGTTACCTCGATTATTTGAAAAGCGTTTTTACAAAATAAATGCGTTTTTAATAAATATAAAAATTATAAATTAAAATGTCAAGGCTTTTTCAAAAAAATGTAGTTAACTTAATAAAATTCATCTTTTATTATATTCGTATAACGCTATAAATTTCAAACGTTTCGACTTACAAAGTCTTCATCAATGATAATAAAGAAAACGTATTTATGTAATCCCATCCAATGTCAACGAACTAACATAATAAAAATTATCGCTCTAAGTTCTTATTTAGTTATTTCTGCATTAAGATATTACGTTGATTATTCTATATAAATTAACGTAAGTGAAAAATAAATTCTCAACAATATTTAATTAAATATAATAATTTTTTAATCAGAAATTGATATTTAATTATACAGAATATAGTAGGATAATCGTTGAAGAAATCCTCATTTGGAACGACGATTTTATATGAAATTATTGACTGAGTTAATTCTCGATAATAATCAAAGAGTTAAACACAATTTTACAATTATAGACTTTCAAACTTCTGACTTGATACTTATTTTGATCCGCAATATCTTAATGCTCTAATGCGACGAACATCTAGTCGCCATATTGGTTCCGGTGACGCGAACGTATTGAAGCGTATTGGGCATGTTGGAGCATGCGACACGAAACCTTAAGTAACTATAGAAACTAGGCAAATCGTGCTGCTTGCTTCTTTTCTCCTCTATGAAAACGATTACATGTAGCGCGGTTCGCCTGGCGAAAATACGGAGCTTTATAAAACGTTGACAACCGTTCGATGACGATTTTTGAAGAGTTTATATGTTTTCAAACTTTATAAAAACGCTTACAGAATTTATAGGTTTGAAACATTAAGAACGCTTACAAATAGCATATTTCATGAAAGTTCTGCTAAAGCAATGACAAAGATGCTCAGTAAACGCTGATGCACCTTCGTGCAGAGAGTTCAGAGAGTCAAACTTTTCAAACATTTAACAAACGCTTTTCTCAATACCGTGAGACAAGCATTTTTCTTCCGTGAAATAGTTTAACAAACTATTTCAATATGGTGAATTATTGAGTCTTAGTAAACGTTTTGCAAGGCGTTTTCGCAAACAGCTTAAAAAATAGTTTCTTCAACTCCACAACACAAGCGTTTTTCTTCCGTTTAGCAAACATTCTTCTATTATACATATCTAATTTTCAAGCAGTGCGCATTTCAAACAATATTGCCACTAGAGGGAGAAATTCAATTTATCACATTTCAAAAATCACATCGAATAGGATAAAAGATACGATGAGACTTTTCAGTGAAAAATTTTGTATCTTTTTTTGATAAAATGTCTGTTTAGTTTTTAGTCTGGTTAGTAGTTAGACTTAATACTTGAACTAAACGTTCATGTAAACATCAAACAAACATTCATGAAACTTCTTATTTTCAGAGAATCCTTCCAAAAGCTACAGCGTTGCAATTTCCGTTTTACAAATACTCTACTGGCCGTTTCTAAATTCTCAACAAATTCCTGCAAACGCTCATGTAAATATTAAACAAATATTCATGAATATTCTTATTTTCGTCAGAAAATGCCTTCCAAACGTTGCAGCGTTGCAATTTCCGCTTTATGAACACTCTACTAATCATCTCTAAATTCTCAACGAATTTCCACAAACACTCATATAAACGTTAAACAAACGTTTATGAAACTTCTCATTTTCGTCAGGGATGCGGTACGCGGTATGACTCCTGCACACCGGACGCGGAAACGCTTGCCGCGTGGCAAAACGACTGCGGAATAAAGAATTCATCATAGAAGCAATCAATCAGCGTTATTCTGTGCTATTCCGCACTTTTCCATCACACAAGTTTTGTGTGCTATGTTTACATGATGTACCAAAGATATATCCACGAATATAATTTAAAAACTACTAACTTCATGTTAATAATTTGCTTATTAAAATGAAATATAATTTTTCAAATTGTAAAAACACTGTTGTAGTATTTAATGTTTTACAATTAATATTTATAATCTCATAACAATTTTTTGAACTGGTTTAACGCATTTACTATCATTTTTCCGCATCATGTGAACATAGCACACAAAACTGGCGTGATGGAAAAGCGAAAAAACTGAAATCGCACGTAATGCATCATTATTTTTTTTTATCTTGGTATATTTATATGCACTCAAATTTTGTTATTTTGTTTCATTCGTCTCGACATTACGCAATTCTATCATATCAATCAGCAGCAAATCATTTTAACCTCTCAAAATACGACGATTTATTACAAGAACAAGACGCACTCGCTATTTCGCAACATCAAATGCGGAATAGTGCTGAGTGGTTGTTTCAATGATGCATTCTTTATTCCGCACTGTGTGATTTTTCTAATAGAGGAAAAAAGAAGCAAGTGGCATGGTTTGCACGGTTCTTCTATTCTAATTACCTAGTCTATGTTCCAAAACTTCCTCTCTGAGGAAAATTTTACTGGAAATATATAGTACACGTAACATATAGAGTAAAATCTTATTACTCTATAGCATATAGAGTAAAATCTTCCTCGGAGAGAAAGTTTTGGAGCGTAGTCCTAATTAGTTTCTATTACGCATACCGCGTACCGCGCTACATGTAATCGCATCCTGACTGCATCCAATCAGGACGGGAACCACAAGACTAGGGAGTCCTATTCTTGAAAAGTACGCATGCGAAAAACTAGAGAAATGCTATAGTAACACATGCTACAGTATTTTCCTAGTTTTTCGTATGTGATATTTTTCAAGAATAGAGGTCCTGATGTTTTCAATCTCTGCCATGCCTGTGGAGCTTTGATATCTGCGTCCAATCAGGGGCTCGATTGTGTATTTTGAAATGAGATGAAAATTACAAAAGTGAGCAATGGTACTACTAGGTATTGATTAAAATATGAATATTCTAGTGAATTTATTCACTTTTGTAATTTTCATCTCATTTCAAAATACACAATCGATCCCCAGAGGAGACGGGTCACGTAATGCAGATTGTCACTCTCTGTCTCTATCTCTCTCTCTCTC
>NW_012130066.1:8885106-8889152 GCF_000143395.1 Atta cephalotes | reverse complement strand
CTCTCTCTCTCTCTCTCTCTCTCTCTCTCTCTCTCTCTCTCTCTCTCTCTCTCTCTCTCTCTCTTAGTGAGGATGCCATCACATGAGGCGTAACTTGCGGAAGCGTAACCTGCGTATTTTAATAATTTTACTAAAATACGTTATATAATCTTGAAATAAGAACCGACTATAAATATCGACCATAGAGACTCTCTTATCTAATCAGAAGGTTTGTTTTTTTTGGCTAAAGTTCCTGCATAGTTCATCTTCCTTCCTTTTCTTTACGTTGAAGAGGAAAAGATAATGGCCCGTATACAGAATGCGCTTACAACGAACGCTAATATCTCAAACAGAACAACAAGTCATTATGGTATCAAAATGATATCAAAATGACTCCAAAATAATCATTAAAAGTCATTTTTTAATCATTTTCGATTCATTTTAATGTCATTTTGATGTTATCGTGGCTTGCTGTTCTGCTTAAGATATACTTTACATTACGCATATTATAGAATTTCAGAGATAAAAGCGCGCTTTGAACTACGGGCCAAAAGATGAACTATGCAAGAAGTTTTGTTAAAAAGAACAGGCCTATAGTTGCAACATCAGAAAGCCACATTCATCAGATAATCTAGATAAATGTTTTAACTATTCCTGTCTATATTTGAATACCTATATTCGAGTTACTCTTAAATTTCAACAATATCATTTTATTAATTATATTTTTATAATAAAAATATAATTAAAATTTATGCAAATATTATTTAGACTGCGGTTCACTTAGCGCTTCAAAGTTTACGCTACAGAGTTTATAACACTAATATGTCTGGTCCATTTGACGCTTCGGAACACTCCCAATAATTCTGATTATATATCATCAATACATCATCGTTTTTGCTCCCGCTTCACTCCAACGGTTTCACTTCGGGAAATGGATTGGCTATTAACGCTACGCTAGAGCCATGGAGTTTGCTAACGCTATCGCGCTATTGTACGAATAGTGTTTGCATTCAGTGTGAATAGCATCTCCCCGAACGCATCTAAAGTATGTTAAGGATGCATTCGGGGAGACACTATTCGCGCTATGAATGTAAACGTTACCAACGCTATTCGTGGAAGCAATAGCGCGATAGCGTTAGCAAGCTCAATAAAGCGTTCCTAGCGTAGCGTTGGTAGCTTAAGTTTAACCAGAGAGATTTATCAAGGTTAAGTTAATATAGAGGATTTTGTTTTCAACCACCGACCAAACTTTTCTTTGTAATTAAAATTTTTAGAATTTTGTAAAATATACGTAACGTAAATTTTTCATTTACTCGAATAACAGAACGCAATCTCAATTGCAATTTTTATAATGGCTAGGCCGGAATGAATAACTTAAACTAGTTCAAAAAATTAATAATTACATTGACAAGGGGAACACCAGATGATGGAATTGAGGATTTTAATGCGCTTTTTATGTGCTGTTTTTGAGCGAAAAAAGAAGAAATACGTATCCAGCCGTTTCAACCATTGGCTCATAGTTCCGAAGAAATCGATTTTTTAAATAATTATTGTAATAATTGAAAAACGTATAAATGAAAATATCAATATTTTTATAAATTTCATTTTAATTTAATATTATTAGTTTTGATTATTTTTTAATTGTAATGAAATTTCATGATATTATATATTAGTATTAAGATAATAATTAAACACTCATTTAATGAATATTTATTATTATGAATATTTATTATTATCATTGTTATCATCGTTGTTGTTATTCACATGAATGCATAAATAAGATTATAATGAAAACAATTATTGTTACAGTTTCTGATGAAATTAGAAATTGGAAATTATGATTAGGAACAAATATAAGACATATGTTTGTAATCTTCTTTTGATTAATATTAATCGATTTGTTAATAATAATAAAAAACTAATCGTGTTTTATAAATGTACATTGTACAGGATATAAATCAAAACAAGAAAAACATAAATATTTATTGCATTGTGAATATCTTACGAATTTTTATTGTAGACACAATAACTTTTTTTAATATCTGACAGAAAGCAGATTTGATTGCTATTATGAAAATAACTTCTTTTAGGAAATCAATTTTGATGAAAAAATTTTTCATTCTAAAATGGAATTCATTCTAAAATTCATTTATAAGATTTCACAATAAATATGATTTTGTTACGTCTTGACGACTTCACGATTCTTTTCTTGCGTGGAGAAAAATCAGTTTTTCTCTCAAATGCGAAAAACTTGCGATTATCTCCAGGATAAAGTCAGTAGCATGGCCAATCGAATATCACCTTTTGGACTAATTAATTATAAATAACTAAACATCAGTTAAAGGAAAACAATTATTAATCGAGAACACGTTTAATGACCCTATGACTCATAGATAAGCCTGATCACATTTTCCGATTCACGAAAACAAAACAATTTTAATCACTCCTACTTTTTTTGAGAAACCTTTTGATAAATAGTAATAAACCAAACATCCGTTTGTCTCCTCTTCCATCCGATACTCTGTAACTCCTTTTTTTTATTATTAATCTATAAAGAGGTGGATCATCCATCCAAAGTTCAAGTACAAAATCATATCAAATCCCAGTATATATATAGTCTTTCCGAAAAGCGCGGTCAGTTATAAAAAATTTTTTCGAGCAGTCATAAGTGACATTCAAGATCAATCAACGAGTTTAATTGTTCCAAGTGCGAAGTTCTCGGCAGTGCAATTAAAGAAAAATTAGTACTCCACGTTGAAGATCTTTCTTCCTCAGTTAAAAGACATCACTGAGACATCACCGGAAATTCTATACGCTATAATTCGACACTACCTTAAGCAAATAGTAAGAACAAATTTTCTTTTTTTTCTTTCTCATATTACTTTTTATTTCAAAATTATATGACCATCAATATTCTCTTGCTCTCTTATTCCTCCTCAATCTTTTCTCTCTTTAACCAGACACACACTGCCTAACAAATTACTTAAGATAAAACGCTTCAAATGATCCATCTCTTACACTGTTCCGAATTACTTAAGCGGTACAATGCTTCAAGTGATTCACCTCTTACTCTGTTCCGAATTACTAGAGTGATAAAATGCTTCAAGTGATCCACCTCTTTCTCTACTCAGAACTACTTAAGAGGTAAAACGCTACAAGCGATTCATTTCTTTCTATACTCAGAATTACTTAGGCGATAAAACGCTTCAAGTAATTCACCTCTTACTCTGCTCCAAATTACTTAAGCGGTAAAACGCTTCAAGTAATTCTTCTTTTTTGTATTGACAGTTATTTAAGCAATAAAACGCCTTAAGTAACCTATGACTACTCTCCCTAGTATCAAATCATAATCCTGAAAAATCTATCTTCTCCTCCCTTCGGAATTATCTTCTTTTTCTACGTTCTTCTAATTATCCAACATGGGCACTAACGGGAGAAAATTTTAATAGATGGTCTAGCGGAATAGACACAGAGCAGGACGCAAGAAGCGGACCAAGCTCGAGAAACTCAGAAAAGCTAGCGTTATTATTACGCGGATATATACCGAGCAATTTATCTCTCATCATGCCCATCGTCAATTCATTTGCCAAAAATATCAAGATCAAGGCTCCCCCCATCCTTATGATAGACCTTATCTCCGGTTGACAAGTCAACCGATAATTCCCCTAGATACACCTCCAGACCCTTGCTTGGATTTTGAATTTCCTTCTCCCTCTTATTCCCCTATCCTCGATTTCCAATACTCAGAATTTTCTGCTCCTTCTCACTCTCCAGTCCGGAAGACAACACATCTTATGATGAGATATACTAAATACTTGAATCTTTCATCGAACCTACAAGAAGTTCCTCTTCTGCCTTTTAATACACAAACATACACACACACTCGCACAGAAACTTATTTTATTTTTCTCTAGCATCGATTTCTGTAAAAACGCACATGTATCACACACACAGTTATTGTAATTTANAAAATCATCTGGAGCTATATATATATATATATATATATATATTATTATATATATTATTATTATATATATATATATATATATATATATATATATATATAT
>NW_012130066.1:8852547-8884847 GCF_000143395.1 Atta cephalotes | reverse complement strand
ATTTTATTTAGCACCCTTCGATGCGCTGCATCTTGACAAAGATCATAGAGGTCCAATCCCTAGTCAAAAGGATTAAGTTCCTTGAGAGAATCTAAAAGAGGACCGACGGATGCACAATCTCGAATTGGGTAATAGCGTCGCGTATCGACGTTAATCCATATCTAGGACAAAATCAAGTGCTTCCGACTTGGTACCCGCCTCAGAGCGATAATCACAAGAGCGGTGTCAATTGCGTCCTTCTTTGGCCCTTTCCTAATTCCCATCGAAATAAAAGAATCTTGGGGTGTAACAATTTATATCATCCCATCTACAATGTACATCTACAAATCACGATTGTTTTCTATTATTATTAATAAATCAAATCTTAAAAACAAGATTACAAACATATGACTTACATGTTCCTAATCATAATTTCTAATTTCATTAGAAATCATAATAGTTTTCATTACAATCTTATTTATGCGTTCATGTGAATAACAGCAATGATGACGATAATGATGATAATAATAAATATTCCATAAATGTATTTAATTATCTATAATACTAATTTGTAATTTCATGAAATTTCATTGCAATCAAAAAGTAATTAAAATTAATAACATTAAATGAAATTTATAAAGATACTGATAGTTTCATTTATACAGTACGTTTTTCAAATTATTACAATCATTATTAAAAAAATCGATTTCTTCGAAACTATGGGCCAATAGCTGAAACGGCCGAACATGTGTCGTTTTTTCTTTCATTCAAGAACAGCCTGTAAAAAGTGCATAAAAATTCTTGATTCCATCACTTGATGTTCCCCTTGTGAGTAAATAAATCAGATAAAACTCAATAAAAAATTTTTCATGCATAAATATAAATATATATAAACATATATAAACATGCATAAATATTCATAACCATATATAATTATATATGAAATATGTCCATACATGTTCGTACATCTTCTTTCTTTTATAAAATTACTTTTTAGAAATAACAATAGTAATTTGAAAACATTAAAAATAATTAAAAAGGTTAAAAATAAAATAAATAATTAAAAAATTTTTGCACAATTTGTTTTAGAAAAAAATCAAGTTTGAAGAAATGTAAAAAAATTACTTATGTATAATTATATATAAAATTATGCATAATTATGTTATGAGTAATTTTTTTACATTTTTCTAAACTTATTTTTTTTTAAAGCAAGCAATGCGAAAATTATTCTTTTAATTATTTTTTTATGTTTTCACTACTACTATTATTTCTATTATACTAAAAAGTAATTTTACAAAAGAAAGAAGGATAAATATATAAATATAAATATATGGACATATTTCATATATAATTATACGTGTTTATGCGTGTTTATATATGTTTATACATATTTATACATATTCATACATGAAAAATTTTTTACCCAGAAGGAAGAATCCTTGCAGCATTTGTTCGATTTGAGAAGAAGTATATCTACTGAGGACTAATGAGAAGTATCTGTAGCAGAATATTCTGCCGCGCTATACCGCAATAGTACTTTTTTCCGTACACGGGAAAAATTTTTAATTAAAAATCATCAGTAATAAGATAAAACCGACTTTCACATTTGTAATGAAATCGAATACACAAATTGAATTTCGCAGAAACTTTGAAAAGTTAAAGATGATTACACAAGCAAGAATTATTCCAGCCCAGTGGCAAGCAATTGCAGAGATTGAAATTGAGATTGCGTTTATTACGATAAAATGAAAAACACGTTACGTACATACATTTACTCTATGAAATTCTAAAGAGAGAAAAGTTTGGTATCACTCGAGAACAGAATCCTCTCAAACATTAATCTAACCTTGAATGTTAAATGCTACGCTAAGATCGTTTACGAATATTGCAAAATAGCTAACGCTATCAATACTACCTCGGAAGAAATAGCATTAATAGTGCGTAGTTGTAATGTGACACTACCATTAGTGATGTCATGATTGATATTTTAGCGCTATCTGCAATTTATAGCGCTAAATAGCGCGAATAGTGTCTCCCCGAACGCACCTTAAATAAGGAAAGATTTAATACCAATTTCACAACGCGAAAGATTGACAAAATTTAGGGAAAATCTTGTGCTTTGAACTTTGAAAGATATTTCCGCAAGAATTTTGATACGCTGAAAGCGACTACATTCGTTTGTCCGTTTTTTTTCCATTTTTTCCTCCATTTTTTAAATAATCGCAACAATTGTGATTACAGTATAGTAATCCATAACTATTGCGCGTATTTTTTCATCCTACTTAAAGTTCTACTTAATAATAACTTATTGTTTCCAGAATGGATATTATTTTTATGCTTTGTATAGGAGAAAATGACAAAATAAAATTCGCAAAGACATTTGAATTTAATAAGAAGACGATTATGGGGGATATTCAAAATTTGAAATTCCAGACATTTAGAAAATTATACATATAGATTAGTATATAAATATATTAAGTATATAAATATGTAAATTATTTAAATAACTAAGATAATGAAATGGCGATAAGATAATGAAATATACGGTCAAAGCAAATCTTTATGTCTAATAATATTTTTGCGTATTATTAAAATTTCCAGTTTAAACAAAAATTATGAAATTGTAAGATTATAAAATTCACTCAAAAATATTATTGGACATTAAGATCTGCTTGACCATATAGGTAATTTTATTATGTTAATTATTTGAATAATATACAGTTCATAAATATCCTAATATTAAAATAAATTATATTTTGTTGTAAATTATACATATACATATGTGTGTGCTTACGTGCGTCACAAAAAAGATTACTGTATCACTTGCATTTGATTATGTATCACTTATATTTTACACTCATATTTGTGATTTTCACTCTCGTGAGCATAAGGCTACCGTATTTTCACTATGCTCATAATCATTGCCCATATTTGTTCACGAGAGATGAAAGAGAAATGAGAACATTTAATGATGATACGCAATCGACTTCCTTAAAAGGTTACTAGAGAATTGGAATTATTAATCAAAGACATACAGTCGTTAAAGGAGTAAGTAAAGATGGAAATAGGATATTATATATTTCTCTCCTTTATAGGAGATAATTATAGGAGAGAAAAGGAGACATGCTTGAGCGATAAATATTATTATTTACATGTTTTTGCGCGGCGTAGAAACGCAGACACAGAATTTTTTTAAGATCATCAGATCATTTAACAGGATTATATGTGGCGCTTTCAATAGTTTTAAAGCTATCAAGAACCAGGTTATCAACAATAACAAGTTCTGTCTATTAATATGAAGAGGTCTGGATATGTTCAGTTTGTTTCTGGCAAAAAATGAATGAAGGTTTACATTACTTAAAGTACAGATCTAATCCACGATCTCTTAAGAAAAAGAAGAGCTTGTTGAATGTAGTATCGCGATCCCAACTTTATCTATATTGTTGTTAGAGAAAACAACAATATCGTCATCATATAAAATTTGAGTTTCTTCATAGATAGCGATATTTATATACTAGCGATATTTATATATCAAGAATATCGCTAGATACTGAAGAGCAAGGAGCTTAACAGATCCTTGAGAGAAATGATAATTGTTATAATTTGAAAAATTATATTTCATTTTAATAAGCAAATTATTAACATAAAGTTAATAGTTTTTATGTAATATTATTAAGAAAAGAGGTATTAACGAGATATTTGTTATATGCAGAATTTCTTTATTTGACTAAGGACCTTGACCTTGAGCTTAGTCCTGATAACCATTTTAGTCCTCCGGCGGAAGCCCGATAAGAGAGGGGCAATTCGAAATCAACTATATTGGAAGACAGTTGTTTTGCGTTCTTGTAAAATACAATCTCATAAACCACAAGCTTAAATCGTTGTTGGTGTATCCTGACGACAGATCCTTACAAGATCAGAAGTAAGTTTCGTGATTGATAAGATCGATGTGAGGCTTGACAAGATTGAGTAAGACTGTTCAGGAAAGCATGAAAACCGGCGGTGATGAAAGTTTTTACGAAACTGTCATTCAGGCTGAAAGTAGGTCCTTCTCGATTCCAATGCCATATTAATTAAGTATTAGCCGAATCTATGCGACGACAAGAAGTAACAGTGTATATGGACATTTTAGTTATCTCAGCCACAATTAAACAGCACCTCAGAGTGTTACAAGAAGTATTTAGACTGTTTGTAGGTCGGTCAGACGCTTTGCGCGTTCGACTCGTGTTGCGAGTTCGGGTTTGCCGGCGCCCCACATAGAGTTGACTTGCTCCGATACGGCAGGAGGCAATCTAATTGCTTGATTGTTAGCAAGGACAAGCCAATATCTAATATTAATCCTAACTCCACCCTCTATCCTTATCCTCCCAGAGTGTGCGTTTAAACGAGACGTAGATGAGCAAACCTCCTCGTAGTTCCCTGTGGGCGCGAGGCGCCTCGAGGACTCGAGGCGTGTCGCGGCGAAACTGCTCACCTCTGTAGAAACGCCCTGCAGGTGCTACTGGGTTTTTCCATCGCCCTTCTCGGAGCGGCTTCGCTAGATTTTGGAATAGTCTGTCGCATATATCTTCGTGGGTGAAGTAACATGTTCGCCCCGTGGGTGAAGTAACATGTTCGCCCTCGGAACAGGGCCGATTTACATTAACTGTTTGTAGCAAGTAAGCTTGCGTTACGTTCAACGGACTCCCACGACTTTCTTTCGAGAGTTGGAGATCTGGAATTCGAAATAAAGATAGCTAGAAATAACGAATAAATTAAGCGTTTATAGCCTAGGAAGACTAAAAATTTTTCTTTTCTCACATTAAAAACGAAGAATCCAGTATCTCCTAAATGTCGTTCCGAGATAAATTAAAAATTGGAGCACGAGCGGCGGGACCAAAAAGACACCAAGTCTGTGCTCCTCGGACACTGCGACTAAAATAATAATAAATATGTCATTGAAAGCGTAAGATTGGCGCCAAGATACTTTTTAACGATCAAGTCACGAACGATTCTCACGAGTGATCATAAAATCTAAAACTTGACACGCGACATTCAGGGGATAGTATTTAACGGTCCCGTGCCGACGCTGCATGTGCGTTTCTTCGATGTACTACACGTGCGCTTTTCTCATAAACTTTAAGATCATAAAATTAAAGATAACACTTCCACGTGCTACAGATTCCGGTCAATGTCCTTTTCCATCCCAATTAAAAAGCAAGAAATAAGTTCCACTATTTAATTAACGAATTTATTTACTAATTAGTGCTGTTAATCAGAGCAAATTATTATAAAAATTCCGGTTCCGCGGGATTCAGCGCCTTTTTTCCTAATTTCTCTCTGGGAACGGATGTAGCGGTCCAAAATTCTTAACCGTCTAACACTTTAACTCAGAGCAAAAGCAGTGCGGGAGAAATTCCATCGACCTCGCATATTTGGGCAGCGAAACTTAAAGATTTAGAATCAGTGCTGAAACAACAGTGAAGAAACATCACTAACCTTGCACATCCTAGCCAGAGGACTCTCACCGATGATCATCTCAGTAATAAGTTGATATATCTCTATTCTCTGGTCCTCCTCGCTTTTTCTTTAGGTAATTCATTTTATTATTTTATTTTATTATTCATTTATTTTTCTTTTATTTTTATTTTTTTCTTTCTTTCTGTCTTTTTCCCTTTTGAGTTTCCATGTAAAAGAAAATAAAACATTGCAGTCCGTTCACGCTATAATTTCAATCCTGTCGCTGTCGCCTCACGATAATTGCTCGCCCCTGTCGACCGGTCGTGTCCGCCCGTTAATACTATCATTGTTCGAGGAAGATCAAGCTAAATCCTCTCAGATCCACTCACCAAAACCTCCTTCTCTTTTTATTCCCTCTTTATTCTCTCCGTAACTTCTCTTTTCTGCCACACGATACTTTCATACGCGTACATAAAACCTTCCTAACCAAGACAAAAACAAATCAAAGAAATCGTATAACAAAAATATATCGTTAAATATTTCTTTTATTATATTACTATTTAACCCTCGGTTGTTAATTTGAAAATTCTCTTCTTGTATTCATTGTCACTCTCCCGCGGTTGCACTTCGCCCTCTTCTCGATCACTTGGATTAAGTTCCATAACCGAAAGTCAGAGAATACGGACGTATCTGGCGTTAAAGTGCGCCCTCACGGCACATTGACCTAGTTTGGGCTCTTTAAATTAAAAGTACGTCCACTTGTGTGTCTGTTTAGCGGAGCACGAGTTGAAGTTTTTACTTCGTTCTCCATTCGACTCTCGGTTCGTTAGGAACTTCAGGACGAAACGAAGTTTCCCTCCCGATTTGCGTTCGATCCTTCCCCACAGCTCCCTTGCGGTTCGAAGCACGCCCAAATAGGTCTAACAATTCGGTTCCTATTGCAGTTCCTATTCATTCCCTCAGTTCCATGCGGAGCTTGGACGTAATACTTGAGTTAAGGATAGACAAGCGCGCTTTTTTACAGACGGAAATAGAATTCGTTGGATATTATTCCCTCGCTATACTTACTCCCTCTCCAATCTCATGTTAGAAAAGAATATAAATCCTATTAAAGAAGGAGTGAGATTGGTGTAGGCAAATTCCGCTGCCTAGAAATATTAAAGATGCATAATTTTGTTGCTTTGTGCTCATATTTTCGGAAATTTATTCTATCCTTCTCATTGATCGCCAAATCATTGTACGATTGTTGCCAAATCGTTGTACTTATTGCGCAAAAATGTTCTGTTTAAAGTAGAAGCAGATGAATTGCGAGCGTTTGAAAAGTTTAAAAGCAAAATAACTAACGCACCTGTCTATAATTCGACTAGTGAAACTGAGCTCTCCTGTGATGTAAGCATCGCAAGTTTTGGGTTCGTACTCATATAGCGTGGAAAAGATAAACAATTTCATCCAATTTTTTTCTTTTCTAAGCGAACAACTGATGCGAAGAGTCGCTATCATAGCTCTGAGTTAGAGATATTGGCGATTATTTATTCATTACGACAGTTTAAAATTCACTAACGTGGCTTTAGAGTTTAAGATAGTTATCGATTGTAATGCGTAATTACTAGCTTTTAAAAAGGAAGATATATCACCACATATAAGTCATTGGATACTTGAGTTACTTGAATATGATATTATTTGACTGAACACTGACCCGGTGTAAAAATGGGGCACGTATAAAAATGACCCGGCGTAAAAATGGGGATGCTTTAAGTAGATTACCAGAAGAAATCATGATAGTAGATGATAATTCATTCGAGTTAAATCTAGCTCTCAATCAAAATCGGGACAGTAAGTTAGTTGAATTAAAGAAGATATTGTGAAAAACTGATAATTCTTATTTGAGATGATATTGTGTTCAGATTTCGAGGAACGGTATTGTGAAAACCGTTTAGAAAACATTACGGTTGCTATTTTATGTTCCGCAAACCATGAAATTATAAGTCATGCATAAATATCACGATGAGATGAGCCATCTCGGAATAGAAAAGACGTACGACAATGTAATAAAGAACTACTGATTCCCAGACATAAAACGTAAGATAACAGAGATTTTTAAACTGTCTTAAATGTATTTCGTTCACGCTATCAGCAAATAGCCAGGAGGGGTATTTACATTGTGACTTAAGGGTCAGTTACCTTTTGAAACATATCACGTAAATTATGGATTAATTATGGCTAATAAATAAGGAACGGATGATAAAATATGATGATATTTTTTCGTTTTATAGATTCCTTTATTAAATATGTTAAGTTATATCCAACAAAGACTACTGCAACTAATGAAGTGATAGATCATGATTGACCCTTTATTTTTTAAATTATAGTAAGCCACGTATCATAATATCCAATAGAAGAACGGCATTCATATCCCATGAATTCGAACTTTTTTGCGAAGATAACAATATTCGCAACATACGTACACACATACGTACAGCGACACATTCACCGACCTAAAGCTAACGGGCAGGTCGAGCAGGTGAATCAAGTATTAGGGTCATGATTAGTAAACTTATAGACAACGACGCAAAGAGATACTGGTATAAAATCATTAGTGTGTAACGATAGATATGTAGTAGCAAATATAAGCGGTCATCAAATGAAATACAAAAATCTTATGAAGGTACATGGGAGGCCGCAAATATGCGACCCTGGACCGCAGCTAACAACTCCAAGGTCAGAGTAAGGACAGGAAAGAAACGAATTGTAATATTATTAAGAAAAAAGATATTAGCAAATAAGATTTGTTATACGTATAGAATTTCTTCATTTGACTAAGAGATCCTTGCTTAATGAGCTCAGTCCTAACAGCCATTTTGGTCCTTATGTGAAGGCTCGACAAGAGGGGGGTAATCCAAAACCAGCCATGGAAGACAGTTGTTTTGCGTTCTTGTAAAATATAATCTCGTAAATCATCTAAATCGTTGTTTTTTATACATCCTGAAGACAGAAAACCCTTATATTAAATTATATTCATGCTGGATATATTTTTGACGCATCATGTGAACATAGCACACAAAACTTGCGATGGAAAATGCGGAATAGCGCTGATTGGTTGCTTCAATGACGCATTCTCTATTAGCGATGCAAAGATTTCCCGAGCGTTCTTAATAACGATGTGGACTAGCGTAAAGCAGAACAAACTAAAACTCGGTCATAAATTATCTTATAAAATTAAATGACTTTTTACATTTATTTTTAAAAAGTTATCCATTGTTACATCCGAGAAAAGGATATACGAATCATGACCGAAGAAATACCTTTTAATTTAAAGGGTCCAAATGGTCCATTGGATCAGTGCCGGGAGGGCGCACTTTAACGTCAGATGTGCCGATGCGTCCATGCTTTCGGTCATAAAACTTAATCTAAGTCGGGAGAGATGAAGTGCAACTGCAGGAGAGCTTACACTAAATACAAGGAGAGGTTTGTCAAATTAACAAACGAGGGTTTAATTTAACAGTACTATAATCGAAGCAATATTTAATGATACATTTTCCTTAGGTATAAAAATACTCTTTGGTTCTTTATTCTGTAATGTTTGCATATAGATTTATGTTGTGTGAGTGTGTGTGAGTGTATCTTCTGACAGAAAAGTGGAGAGAGACGAAATAAAAAAAAGAAAGAGGATCATAAGGAAGGAAAGTAGTCGGAGAAAGAGGGGCAAGAAAGGATACGGGAACGAAAAAGGGAGTCAGCTCCTTCAATTCGAACCATGACTCGGTTGGCATCAGAGATAGGTGTGAAAAGATCATGAAAAATTAATTTGTCAATATTATGGAAAAGAAAGGAGACGGAATCGGGAAAAGTATAATCATTAATATTGATAAGATCGGTGTTGGAAGGAATCGGTGAACAGGAAGATACTTCACATAAAGACGAAGATGTAGGGGAGAAAATGGGGGAGAAGTCATCTGGAAAAAGATTAATTGTAAGGAACGTGTGGAAAAGGAGAGTATCAGATTTCAAATTCCGAGATGAGTGATGGCAACTCGGGGTGATTTCTAGTTTGCTCAGCTGGGATTCTTCACATGTATCAATGTTAGGCAAATGGGCACGGGCTACCGGTCGGCAAGGACAGATAACTCGTGTGCGGTGGCGGGGAGGAATGTTACATGAGAACGCACTGCAATATTTCCCCCCTTTTTAATTTTCTATTATGAGGAAACTCGAATAGATAAAGAACAATGAAATGAAATATGACAAGAGACGAAACAGTGTAAGAAAGATAAAAGGGACAAGAGAAGGGGTGAAGTGGAGATTTACTGCTGCATTAGTTGAAGAAGCTAGAATGAGGCGAAGAGCCTTGCCAGCGGATGCTGGTGGTTCGTAGCTGAAGGTGGTCTGAGATCGATATCTTCCTCCAACACTGACTCTAAATCTATTAATTTAGGTAGTAAGTGCGCGAATTGAACAGAGTTTTCTTCCGCACTAATTCTGAATAGTCAAGTGTTGGCCGAAAAAAGGAAAATCAGAATTTTGGATTGCTACGTCTTCCAGAGAGAAATCGAAAAAATAGCACTGAGTCCCGCGGAACTGGATTTTATAGTAATCTCCCTCGATTAACAGCGTACTGATTGATGGATAAGTCCGTTAATTAGGGTGGAATCTATTTCTTGCTTTCTAATTGGTCAAGGGAAAAGGACATTGACCGGAATCTGTAGCGTGTGGAAGTATCATTAATTTTACGATAATTTTACGATTACGCCGGCACGGGACTACTAAATTTCACCCCTTAACGCGTGTCTTAGGTTTTATGGTCACGGATTCATGAGAATCGTTCGCGACTTGACCATTATAAAGTATCTTGACCGCTTACACTTCCAATGACATATTTATTATTATTTTAGCGGCAATGTCTTTTCCCGTCAAAAAGATACCACTTGTGTACGTGCACTGACTTCTAGTTTATCTCGAAGCAACGTTTACGAGGAGATACTGGATACTTCGTTTTAATTTTTAATGTGGAAAAAGAAAATTTTTAGTCTTTTCTAGGCTATAACACTCAACTTGCGTTATTCGCAGCTTTTGTCTTTTTATTTCACGAATTCCAGATCTCTAAGAAAGAAAGAGTCGAAGTCCGCTACACGTAACATCCTCAGCCTCAGACAAATGTTGGGGCATGTTGCTGACGCAACATTTGCAGGCCAGAAATGTGGACTCTTTTCTTTTGACAATTTGAAGTTTGTACTTAAACAATATACATTTAAAACTATTTGCGTTACTTTTCTTTTCTCTTCTTAAATATGTATTCCTGCTTGATTGGAAAAGGAAGAATGAAGGTGTGCTTCAAAATTTGCTTTCCCTTTTCCCTTGTCTTTCTTGTTAATATTGATAATTGCATTTTGATGCAACGCTATATTAGATTAGTCTATACAGTAGAGGTAAAATAGCGATATATATTTCTTTGAATTTGGAGAATGTCTGTTTGTGCTTGCGCTAATGTAGTTGATACGCTGCAGTATGTAGCTTTTTGAGAAGCATCCTCCTTGCTGGAGGCAAAAAGAAAAAAGCAGGAAAGAAAGATAAGGCGATTTCCAAAACCCCTTCCTTATTTCTTTCGTGCTTCCTTATTTTTATATAGTAATTTATCAACGCAGATATGGTGTGAATATATATATATATATATATATGGATAATAATAATAATAAATTAAAACAGATAGGTATTGTTCTACTCAACGGGTATGCGGGGTATATGTATATATGCACATATAAGCTCTTTTATTATTAATATTTGTACTTCTGATATAAATATATATATATATATAAATTTTTTCTTTAACGAAGGACTTCACCGCTCGAAAATTGCCGGATGGGGAATGCACCGGGGGGGGGGGGTCGTAAGCTACTCAAGTGTCACGCGGGGGGTTTCTTTGCGTTAGGCCCCAGTGTGATGGCCACTTATACCCATATGAATACGCCCTATGACGGGCCGTAACTCTATCTCTGACTTTAACTGCAGGCCTCGTATTTGTCGCAGGAAAAGCAATTTGCTGGACCGTGTGCAAAATCCCCTTTGGGCTTCATCAAGTGAAAATGATGAGCACGCAGCTCAGCATATATCGGTATGTTATCGTACTTTCCTTATTATTTTGTGGTGGATATTGCAGCATTATCGAGGTATCAGTAGTACTAGAACTACAATACAAGAAATTGATTTTTTTCTCTTTTCCCCTTCACCCCTTTTTTTCATTTCTCAGGCAACTGGGCTTTTTAAATGGATTTGCTAAATTTCTAAAACAATCTAGATTATTAATTACTTAATTACTTGTACATGATTAACTGGAAAGTAAGATATATGTATATATATATCTCTCCCTTCTTTTTTATTATTATTATATTAGGTACAACTTTGCTTCCGCCGTTTTCTATAGATGACTTTAGCGGTAAGTGATGGTCGAAATAAATAGATCATAGACGTTATATAATAAACTTGGGCATCTATCAACATAACCCCATAGAAACATTAGTCGATTTGTGTCTGCATCATAAAGTTATTCTCGATTGAAAATGTCAGTTTACGAGCCAAATTCTCGTCATTTGCGGGAGGTTTTAATTTTTTGCTTTAATATGAAGAAATCTGCGGCTGAGGCTCATCGAATGCTCTCAAATACTTATGGTGAGGCCGCTATTAGTGAAAGAACGTATCATGGTTTCAATGCTTCAAGAACGATGATTTTGACGTCGAAGACCGGCATAGCGGTGGAAGAGAGAAGGTTTTCGAAGATGCAGAATTGGAGGCATTACTTGAGCAAGACTCGTGTCAAAATCAAGAAGAATTGGCACGATCATTGGGAGTGACTCAACAAGCCATTTCAAAACGCCTCAAAGCCATGGGAATGATTCAGAAGCAAGGAAATATACGAAATTGAAGCCGAGAGATGTTGAACGGCATTTGTTTGCTTGTGAACAGCTGCTTGAAAGGCGGAAGGGATCTGCATCGCATTGTGATTGGGGACGAAAAATGGGTTCATTACGATAATCCCAAACGCAGAAAATCATGGGGAGTTCCCGGCCATGCTTCCACGTCGACGGCCAAACCAAATATTCGACTCCAAGATCATGCTCTGTATTTGGTGGAACCAGCTCGGCGTAGTGTATTATGAACTGTTAAAACCGACTGAAACAATCACAGGCGATCGGTATCGAACGCAATTGATGCGTTTGAGCCGAACATTGAAAGACAAACGGCCGCAATACAACGAGAGACACGATAAAGTGATTTTGTAGCATGATAATGCTCGACCCCATGTTGCGAAAGTGGTCAAGACATACTTCGAAATGTTGAAATGGGAAGTCCTACCCCACCCGCCGTATTCTCCAGACGTTGCTCCCTCTGACTATCACTTGTTTCGATCAATGGCACACGGCCTGGCTGACCAGCACTTCCGGTCTTATGAAGAAGTAAAAAATTGGATCGATTCGTGGATAGCCTCAAAAGATGACCAGTTTTTTCGACGCGAGATTCGTACGCTTCGTATCCGAATGGGAGAAAGTAGTGGCCAGCGATGGACAATAAATATAACTTTGAATCATAAATATAACCAGTTTTTCATAAGTATAACCAGTTTTTTACAATAAAGCCTCGAATTTCGGAAAAAAAACAGCGGAAGCAAAATTGTATACCTAATATATATATTTTTTTATTTGTTTTTATTTATTATATAATTTTTTGTGTTGTTTCCTTTTTATAAAAAATTAAAAATAAAAATAAAAATAAATTTTTGGTTTCTTTTTTGTTTTATTAATCCTGCATATCCGTCATACTAAGAATATAATGTTAACATAATTACATTTATTTAAAGATGTAATTAGTCTAATAATATAGAAATAAGAAAAAGGATAGATAAAAAATTCACATAATACTTATAAATCTACATTGTATATGTGTAGATATATAAGGTTACAATTATAACTTAATAATGTAGTGAAACTAAAGAGAATTTTGTATAATAATAGTATATGTGTGGGGATATATAAGGTAGAATATATAAAGTATTCTTAATATAATCATCATAAGGATGAAGATGTAGACTTATGTTATTACTGATGCCTGATATTGCAGATATCTTTGCATCAGTATGCTGAGCACATGGCCTTGAGCAGATCTTGCAGGCTGCTCTTTTCGTCTTCATAAATTTTCACGCTTCAATTCAAGCATAATGACAGCATCGTTTCTAGCACAGGTTTCTACGGGCTCGAGGATCCGCATCCATTCTTCTCTCCTTCCTAATAGAGTTTTAGTGAGTGTGCTACTCTTCTGAGGT
Source organism: Atta cephalotes (assembly GCF_000143395.1). Classification (NCBI taxonomy): domain Eukaryota; kingdom Metazoa; phylum Arthropoda; class Insecta; order Hymenoptera; family Formicidae; genus Atta; species Atta cephalotes. The sequence continues at coordinate 8,871,121 of NW_012130066.1, read as the reverse complement.
CATCTGGATCCAACGGGATCAAGGTGGACGAGCCCGCAAGGGATGGCTTGTCCATTCTCCCGAAATTGATCCTCCAATATGTATATGTCGGTAATTGGGCATCGAATGACACGGCCCTAGTCTGTTAATGCTACTATGACCTATCTCTTCTTTCGAGGTTTATTATCACGTCCCGTTGCCAGGTTTTTCCTTCTCGCATACTGTGACGTATTCGTCTGGCAGCACGTAATCGGGGTGGATTAACTCCCGCCCTTTTCGTGCCATTCGATGCGTAAGATCTTTAAATAGTTTCTCGAGATCTTTTCGGGCGTGATAGAGTTAGACCTACAAGAGGGTGAGTCCATCTTGATGATTGTTATATGCAAGGGCCCGTGGCTTAGATCCTTGGTGATATTCATTTTGAGCGTTAGAATGGATAGGTGCATAAAATTTTTTTTTTAAATTATGTCAGCATGGTATGCGGTTTAAAGAATTAAATCGACAAGGTGCATGCGATTTAAGTGATTAAATCTGCATGATAACATGTAACATGCGAGCCGACATATCATAGTATATTATGTGTTATAATAGAGACATAAAACACAAGTGTTTCAACTCCTGAGTTCCAAAGTATAAACTGTCGTTTTAGGAAGGAGGGGATAGATTCGTTCTGTTTTCATTTCTGTAAATGGTCTCTCCACATTCGGGATCATCGTTCTCAGGTGCATCGGGCGCCAAAGCGCTGGATTTCTTAGGCCTTTCCTAAGTGATCTTTTCCTAAGTGTAATAGAAACTGAGTAAGCGAATTCTATATGGCTCCTAGCAAGTACACTGACCATCCGTATACTATGTGTAAGGAGTATCTATGTATGTATCAAGAAATAATTTGATAAATCTGCCAATCAAATATATCCCTATCAATCCAGCCTAATATTGCCAAATCAAAAATTTCTTCCAAAACTTTGTCCATGCGGAAATTATGATTCTCTCTATTAATACTTCGTCAATAAAATTTGAGAGTAATTTTCCGTTAAGTACAGTTGATTGTTTTAAAATGCTTCTTGCTATAATTGTTGAGAATTGCTCGTTCTGCGGAAAATATTATATGATCTTTAAGTTCTTCTAAGTCGGATTGAGGGTATATACCACTGGTTGCCAGTATTCCTGGGCTGACATATTTCTATGATAATTTTGTAGAAGGCTTCATTATGGTGGACGGTACTGTCTCTACAGGTTTAGGCATCATTTTGTACCATTGTACATTTTGAACATACGGCCAAAAAGTGGTGGGCGCGAATGAATTACAAATGATCTGAATTCCGTATCGTATCAATATGTGCGTTTGCGGAGGTAGTTCGTTTCCTCAAAGTGCTGGAAATTGTTCGTAGCCCTCGAAGGTCCGAACTATCTCTACTGGTACACATTTTACAATGTGAATTACCTCTTCGGTCAAAAGTGCCATATATCCTGGTTCTTTCCTAAAGTGATATACAAAAATGTCAGGTAATCTAGCGGTTATTGCTAACGAGTTTTGCATCTGGTACTCGAGTTGATATTATTGTAATAATATATTTCTATACAGCTGGTTAATCTGAGTACGTATATACCTTTCTACGTATATGAATTTCGAGTTTATGTATGTGAAAAGATTGAGGTTTATGGACACAAAAGCAGATATTTTAAAGAGCTCCAGATGAAGTCTCAAAAATTATTAATTTCGGATGTTCGGTTTTGATGAGTGTATGTCCACAAACGGAATACTAGGTATGTAAATATGAAACCGGAATTTTTAATAGAAAATATACGTTTATTGCATGAAGATGATAAAAAATCTTTTATTTGAAGTATTGCCCATCGGTAGCTATACATTTTTTCCATCTTGTTTGATAATTTGTGGATGCCACGCCAAAAAAATTGTTGCTCTTTTGAGCCAAACTAGTCATCTAGCCATTTTCGTACATCTTCGTAAGAAGTGAAGCGCTGCTGAGCAAGTGCGTGTCCCATCGATGCAAATAAGTGGTAATCGGACGGAGCCAAGTCTCGTGAGTAAGCCGCATGCGAAAGTATTTCCCAACCAAATGCCTCAATTGTTTCCTTGACCAGTTTTGCTGTGTGATGGTACATTATCATGAAGCAAAATCACTTTGTGTTACCTTTTTTGATATTCGATCGTTTTTCACACAAAGCTTGATCATTTGTTATCGGTAACGTTCAGTATTACGATTTCATCAGGTTTTAACAGCTCATAATAGATAGATTACACTTTTCTGATCCCATCAAACACAGAGCATTGTTTTCCGTCCATAGCGATTTGGCCTTGCAATCGATGTCGATGGTTCGCCTGGAGTTACCCATGATCTTTTACGCTTAGAATTCTCAAAATATATCCACTTTTCATCGCCAGTCACAATTTGATGGAGAAATGACTTTCTTTTTGTGCCTGGCGAGCAGCATTTCGCAAGTTTTTCGGTTTTCCTGCTGTCTTTCATTCATGTGGAATTTTCTCATCTTCTGGGTCTTTCCCATGGATTTCAAACCATGGAGACGGCTTCTCGTGTCACATTCAATTGATCCGCGAGTTGTTATTGAGTTTGAGCGTCATCCTCATCCAACAATTCGCTGTCTTCAAACTTTTTCGGTTTTCCACGTTCTTCGTTTCTCATGTCAAAATCGCCACTTTTGAATTTTTTAAACCACTCAAAGCACTGTGATTTACCAAGAGCATGCTCACCTCTAAGCTTCGACAAGCATTCGATGCGATTCTGCAGTTTTCTTCAAATAGTAACAAAAAATCAATGCTGTCCGCAAAATCGTTTCCAGGCACAAAATTCGATATGTTCAACGCTATTACAAACTTATACTGTTGTATGAAACTTGTATTGTTGTAAGTTGAAAATCTTTGTCAGATGTCAGAAATGGCGTCAATTGCGCCGTCTGACGGCAACTACATTGACAGCTATGACTATCTATTGATAAATTCTGATTTCATATTTACATAAATGGTATTTTCCAGTGTTTGCCAAAGAAAAAATCATGTTCGACGTGATTAACGAGAAGACTGTTTGAGAGCGTTGATTAGTAGAATCAAATATTTTATTGGCGTATGTAGTACAACACTATAATCTGATAATTTACATTGATTAGCTGATACGGATTCCCAAAAGATTTCTCCTCCTTTTATATCAGTACATCGAGTGGCACTTAATTCGTAGGTACTCCTAATCTGAGGTGTACGCGATTTGTATTTATTCGCACATAGACGATATAATCCTGTAAGGCACAATAATGTTGCCTAATACGATGACATTTCTCGAGGTTTCGTAAAGATTGAAATAAGTGGTTACATGCCCCATCATGATCGACATGACCGACTAAAACTATCGGGCGCGAAGCTATCTGATTTGATATCAATCTTGTTATAGAATGTCTGCTATTTCGAAGCTTCCATAAATATACATGCGTTGACATATTTCTCGAGACTCATCGGCTATGTATAAGAATTGTCTATTATGTACATCCAAAGTATGAGAAAACATTCCATCTTCTTACAGTACGATCTATTTCAAATTTGCACTGTATCACTTTTACGGTTTAAAGTCATTGAGTTGAAGCAATTGTATATAAACCTTTAGGAAGGAATTTACCTTTTGTTGTGAAATGTCACATTCTTCGATATTTACTAATGATAAAGTTGTTAAATTTGCAGATGCGGAGCCACAGTCGTAGCCTATTATTCCGTAAATTTCTCGAGTCCATATTAGTATAAACATAGTTACGCCTTTGATGCAATAATCTATTATCTAAAATGTCGATTTGACTTGTTTAATCGCTTGTTTAATTACTGCGAGCTGATTAATGTGAGAAATTCGCAAGCGATTGGGATGGACAATGCGACTATTTTTTTTTATTCTTATTTTATTATTTCTGTTTCTAGGATATAATATTTCTAGGATTTCGTGTGGGTCTATATATTGATCTCCAAATTTACGGGGTTTTGACCCTTTTAATAAAAATATTTGATCTCCAGGCTTAAAAGTCTATGGATTAATTTTCTTGTCGTAATGTTTCTTTGATTTTTCTTTAGCTTCGATGACATCCTCACGAGCATTTGTCTGTATGGAAGTAATGGAGTTGCGTGACAAGATTTATTACTTTATGATTATTAGATAATCATTGTAATTAGATAATTTGTTATTCGGTGCTAAAGATTCGTTTGAAGATATCCAAGCTATTTTTCCGAATATCAATTCGTACAGAGTATGTCTTGTTCGTTAGTATTAAATTGCAAGGCTGATCCACCTATCCCATTGTTTTTGCGAATTTGCATATTATTTCGCCCAAAGATACGATCTTTCTAATGATCCGTTCGATGTGGATGAAAAGCGATTGTGCGGAATTTGCGTATTCTAAAAATTTTTGCAACCTTCTTCATTAAGCCGCTGATGAAATTTCTTCCTTGAATCGGTTAATATAGCCTTTGGTGCTTCTAATACACAAATGAATCTATCTATAAAAGCTTCTGCTATTGTTTCGGAAGTCTGATCTGTGATACTCATGCAAATTTGTTAATTGATCTTGAGCAAAATTGAATTGAGCAAAATAAAATATATTCATTACCTTTTTTTTGTTTTTGACAGAGATGTTTTTGACTACGATATCCATTGCTACCTTGTCAAAAAAAACTCCTGGCAACGTGTTGATGATTATCATTGATTGTTTAGTTTTGATTCTTACTAATTTTTTCAATTGGCATTGCAAACATTGCTGAATATATTGTTGAATATCGAATTTTAGATTTTCCCAATAATAATTGTCTTTTATCTTGTGATACGTCTCGACGTCCTCCAGTGCGAGCAATGCATTTCGTCGATTATAATAGACCGAAGATCTTTAGATAGATATTTGATTAATCCATTGCATATTTAATTATTGAATTAATGAAAGCTAATTGTAATAAAGATTTGATATCATTCCGTAATACGTTATTAACAAAATTTTTGCGATACTAATAATTTCCAATTTTAATTTTTCAACGATAGTTCGTAAACCTTTACCACCGTAAAAATTTGAGAAAGTGTTATCGTCGAACCTTCACGTTGCCCTTCGCTAACAGGCAAAGCGACATAGTAATGTTTTTTATATTTTATAGCTTTAGCTTCGCCTACGATCAGGTCTCTTAGACAAGGGATCTTTCTTTCAAAAAGTTTCTCAGAGCCTGAATCTAACGGTCTTTCATCTCATCAAAATAAGCAATATTATCCCTACATAGAAACAATAAATCGCGACTATTTATTATGTTATCTTTGATTACCTTTATTTTTGAACCTTGATTTTTGTTATTTTTATTCGATTCTTTGTTTTCATCGGTACTTGCACCTTCTTCGATATCTCTTTCTTTGTCCGGTGGATCGTTTCTGTTTTCTACTTTTTTGATTTCATCTTCATTTTCCTACGATAATATTTCTTGACGAACATTCTTATTTTTTTGTTTGATTTGAATTTGCATTCTATTGTATTTAGGTAGCTCATGGATTTCTTCGATGATGTGTAACCTAGGTGGCACACACAGTTCTTCGTGTGGGTATTCGAATGCTATTAAGTCTGTATTTTCATCAGACAGATTATTGTCGGGCATTTGATCTTCATCTTTCTCGTCGTCAACGAGAAGATATAATTCAAAATTCTCGCCCTACTCTTCTTCGTCGGTTTCTTCTAACATTCTAGAAACCACTTCTTCGTCAAGATTCAAGGATCTAGAATTAATTATTTTACAATTTATTTCTTCGAGATTTATAGGATTTTTTGAACGTCAGCATTTACATTGGTTTTACCTTTATATATGACATCATAGTCATATTCGGCAAGCTTCAATTTCCAGCGGAGAATATTTTCATATTTACACCTTGTGCGTTCTTCAATCAGAGTAATGGTCTATGATGATCTATGATCAACGTGAATTTTCATCCGTAAATATGGTCGAAAATATTTAACACAATATACTATTGCTAACGCTTCTTTTTTATATGTATCGCTTCTATTTCATATTTTACTTCGTTCTCGGTTAATGTTCGCGAAGCGTATGTTATTGGCCTTTATTTATTTCTCTTTGTAATAAGATGCCTCTCACGGCTATTCCAGAAGTATCTGTCGTTAAAATGAAAAGTTTTGAAAACTCAGGATACTGTAAAATAGGCTCTTCACATAATTTTTGTTTTAATGTCTCAAATGATTCTTCTTGAATGGATGTCCATTCGAAAGCCGTGTCATTCTTTAATAAATTCGTTAGTGATTTCGCTAATTTCAAGAAGCTTGATATAAATCTACAATAATATCGTGCTAATCCCAGAAATTATTTACTATTTTTCGGAGTCTTAAGTCTCAGAAACGCCTTACAGCGTCTAATTTTTTTGGATGCGGTCTGACTCCACTTGTTGATTACGCCCTAGATATGTTTACTTCTATTTTCAAGAATTCGCATTTATCTGTAATTTCAGATTAGCTTTTTAAAATCAGTCTATTAATAAATTATATTTTCTTGCGTGTTCCTCTAATGAAGTGGCGTATATGACAATATCATTCATGTAAACAAATAATTCCTGGCTTTGTAATCCTGATAGTACCATTTCCTGATAGATCCATTAATCTTTGAAAAGTAGCAGGAGCATTTTTTAATCCAAAGGGCATGCGTTCAAATTTCGTAATGAAAGGAGTTGTAAAAACAATTTTATGGCTATCCGCAGGACCCATTTTTATCTGATGGAATCCGGAAGCCAAATCACAGAAAAATATTATGCTTCACTTAATTGATCTAAAATGTCAACAATATTAGGTAATGGATATGTGTTTCCGACAGTTTTTTTGTTCAGAATACGAAAATCTACTTCTCCATCTCTTGTTTTTCTTTCGAGTCCTTTTTTTTCGGGATTATCCATACATGGTAGATGTATTATAAGGTGATTGAGAAAGCTTTATTATGCTTCCTTCAAGCAGTTCTTTGACTTGCTTATTTATTTCTTCCTTATGAAGTTGTGGAAATCTGTCGTGTGTTTATGGGTCGATCGTCTGTTGTAGGTATCTGATGTTACAATACATTAGTTATAATTAATTTTTTTCCAGGAATATGAAATCCTAGCTAGATAAGATTTATTACGTTTTTCTTTTCTTGTTCATTTAAGTGTTCCAATGTAATAATTTTACAATTTCTGTATATATATTCTTATTAGGTTCCTCTGACAATGTAAAGCATTCGAGCAATATATTATCTTTTTCTGCTCTTTCCTTTCGTTTTGATTTATATTTACGTATGAATTTTTCTATTACTTCTTGAGATTGAATTTGCGTCGATGCAGGAATTTTCGAAGTTTACTTTTCTTTTCGCAATTATAGAAGGATCTGATATTTGAATCATATAATTGTATTATTTTCACGAGTTTTTCATTAATAATATAAGAGGTTTGATTATTATCCATGAATGTTCCAACTCTCAAAATTTGATTTCCCTTGGATTCCTTTAAATAGAATTGAGTTGTATTGCGTAGTGAAATTTGATTCTCTCCTCGCAATCGACAGGAGTAAAATTTATCAAGGAGAAACCTTCCTCTGGAATTCTAGGATTATTCAAATTTGTAGGAAAGGTTTGGAAATTTCCTCTTCCAAGGATTTTAGAGTTGGAAAATATAATAAATAGAGTTGGAAATTTTCGAGAGAGGTTTGGAAATTTCCTTCTCCCAGAATCTTGAAATTAATTTGACTTTCAAGAGAGATTTGGTAATTTCTCCTTTCATGGATTTCGAAATCTAAAGTCTCGGTGAAGCTTTGAAAACCTTCCTTTAGATAGGAATTTTTATTTAATTTTTTATTTCCTCTCGTAATTTCTTGAATCTTCCCTTTAACCTAATTCTCCCTTATTTTGGATAATGTATTATTAGTATCCTTCTTTGCTTCATTTAACATCCTATTTTTTTCAATTTCAATTTTTTCATCTTCATTATTATTCATAAACTCGTCTTTGTCATTTTTTAAATCTGCATCGCAGTTAGATATCTCATTACGCTCTTTCGGGTACGTAAAATCGATCTGCATATTCCTTTTGCATTTTAATTTGTGGTTATCAAATAATTCATCTAGAGGTTTAAGATGTAAACACTTGAACTTCTTCATCCAATGTGCTTATGACATTTAGAGAGCCTTTCTAGAGATTTTCTACTATGGTGTCTCCTAAATAAATTCTATGAGCTATTTTTATTCTTGGAATATATTCAATTTTTATTTCGGGATTTTCTACTCTGAGGTAAAATAAAGATTCCGAGCGCAGAAGTGCAATGATAGTTTCTGATGACAAGAAGGGTATTTTTATTCCCGACGTATCTAGATATCCCTTCGCGTAATCTATTTTTGAAGAACTCTGTTTGAAGAAATCTAATGCCAAACTGTGAAATAGGAAAGTCATTAGATACGATATGAAAAATTATTTCTTTTTCAAAAACCGATAAAGTTATTTTTTCCGAGAGTGTAAACAGGATATTCGTTTATGCCGTTTAGCTTCAAAATATTATCAATAGTGCTGCCTTTAGATATAAAAGTCTCTTTAATTAATGTTTGGTCTTACCGGTGTCTAGCATAAGAGTTATAACCGGAATTGACCCGCAAAGATTTGTTTCGACAGTAGGCATGCGACCGTGCTTACTGAGAGTCACTGTAATGGGTCATATTTTTAATGCATTTTTATCTATTGCCCTTTTTGAGATGTGGTCGATGGGGGTGTGAGATCCGTTCGGACCCCTGTTGCACACTTCTTTTCGAGGGGCCGTCAGAATTTCCCTGATAAATCTTTCTCCGGTTATTGCTCGCAATACGTAACTGGTATTCTTCGAGGAGATGACCCGTTTCCTTACAATAACGACAGAATACATTGGATTGCAGTACGTTCACGGAGTGGGATGGAGATCGCGCAACTGACACTTATCGGCGTCGTGTCCGCGTTTTTTACGAATTTGACAAACTAAAATTTCGGTTCCTAAGTCATATTTTAATTTTCAGCATTCGATAGCGATATGGCCTTCTTTATGACATATTAGGTGTAGTAAAAAGAAATCCACTATTTTTGCATGAAATTGAATGGAAAAATAATGGATTTCTTTTTACTACATCTAATATTTGATAATTTACTCTCGAGTTACTTGTGAGATCTTTTAAAGGGTTCGGGCCCGGCTATATAGTCTGTCTTTGTCATAAGTCATCTGTTGCAGTTCTCTTTCTATCCTTAGAGTCAGTTACACCTAAATTTCTCGTTATTCTTTGTTCAATCTCCGGTTTCAGTCCTCGAATGCATTTACTCATGTCCTTCTTTAAGGACATTTTAATATTTTGGTCAGAAAAGCCGGTTCCCGAATTTTTGCTTCTAATATTTTCCTAAGATTTTTATTCAGTAGATAACTACATCTTCTTTGTTTTTCTGATAAATCTAATTCTCCTTCTAATTGATACACATTTTTCGAGGGACCATAAATTTGTTTTAAGAAATTAATTAATTGGCCCACGATATCGAAAGTTTGATCTTGTATAGTACGCTTCACCGACTATTTGAATTCTTATAATTTTCACGATTCGGCTTCTGGAGGCAACATAGATTTTACCTCTTCGCATCCTTCCATAAAATATATAAATATGTTATAGGAATATTCTGGCCATCGAAAAACGATTGCTTCGACAGCGTAGTTCACGGGTTGTGACTCGCCATTGTTGCATTAGACTTATTTCCGAGAATAATATTACTGAATTCGCGCGCGGCCTGAATAACGCCTTCGGAGTTGTCAGAATCGCTAGGTACAAGAGTTTCAGAACTATTCAAAATTCCCGATTCTCAGTGAATAGAAATTCTGTCGTTTCGGATTTGGATCCGGAGGATTTGATAGGAATAAAAGTTGGTAGTGTGTTTTGTGTACTCGATTTTATTTTACTCAAATTTTCTATCGCAGATAGACGACTTGTAGAGATTCTCTATTTCTGATTTATCGCCTGAATTTTTCGTATTTATTCCTGCTTCCCAAGATTGCACTTTCCCATCCTGGACGAGCCCCCAATTTTTCAAATTCTGTTACGTCTAAACTCCACATGCATGGAACTGAGGGGGTAAACACAACAAAAACTGAATTATTACACCGATTTGGTCGTGTCCAGGCTCCGGATTATGGAAAAGAAAGAGGACAGAATCGGGAGGAGTATAATCATTAATGATAAGATTAGTGTTGAAAGGAATCGGTGGATAGGAGAGTAATTCACGTAAAGGCGAAAGTGTGGGGGAGGAAATGGGAGAGAAGTCATCTGGAAAAAGATTAATTGTAAGGAACGTGCGGAAAAGGAAAGTATCAGATTTCAAATTCCGGGATGAGTGATGGCAACTTGGGATGATTTTTAGTTTGCTCAGCCTATTCTTCACATGTACCAAGGTTAGGCGAGCAGGAACGGGCTACTGATCGGCGAGAACGGATAATTCGTGTGCGGCGGTGGCGGAGAGGAATGTTACACGAGAATGCACTGCAATATTTCCCCCTTTTTAATTTTCTATTACGAGGGAACTCAAGTAGATAAAGAACAATAAAATGAAATATGACAAGAGACGAGACAGATGTAAGAAACATGAAGGGGACAAGAGAAGAGGTCAAGTGGAGATTTATTACTGTTGAAGAAACTCGGTAGAGTGAGGCGAAGAGCCTTGCCGGCGGATGCTGGTAGTTCGTAGCTGGAGGTTACGATCAGGTGTCCAAGCTCAATGTCTTCCTCCAACACTGACTCTAAATCTTAATTTAGATAGCAAGTGCGCGAATTGAACAGAGTTTCTCCCGCACTAATTCTGAATAGTCAAGTGTTGGCCGAAAAAAGAAAAATCAGAACTTCCAGAGAGAAATCGAAAAAATAGCACTGAGTCTCGCGGGCTTTTTATAGTAATCTCGATTAACAGAGCACTGATTGGTGGATAGGTCCGTTAATTAGGAGGTGGAACCTATTTCTTGTTTTCTAATTGGTCAAGGGAAAAGGACATTGACCGGAATCTGTAGCGTGTGGAAGTATCATTAATTTTACGATAATTTTACGATTACGCCGGCACGGGACTACTAAATTTCACCCCTTAACGCGTGTCTTAGGTTTTATGATCACGGATTCATGAGAATCGTTCGCGACTTGACCATTAAAAAGTATCTTGACCGCTTACACTTCCAATGACATATTTATTATTATTTTAGCGGCAGTGTCCGAGGGGCACAAACTTGGTATCTTTTCCCGCCAAAAAGATATCACTTGTGTACGTGCACCGATTTCTAGTTTATCTCGGAGCGACATTTACGAGGAGATACTGGATTATTCTTCGTTTTAATTTTTGTGTGGAAAAAGAAAATTTTTTTTTAGTCTTCTCTAGGCTATAATACTTAACTTGCGTTATTCACAACTGTCTTTTTATTTCGAATTCTAGATTTCCACGAAAGAAAAAAAGTCGTGGTCGTCCGCTAAACGTAATATCACAATAAATGCAGTAAAAGTAACAGAAGACTTTGTGAGACTCAGGCGTGAGGGTGAAGAAGTTTTAAATAGATATATTAGTCAGTTTTTTCCATTAATAAAAAAAGATAATAAAAAGATACCATGTGCGTTATTCATTAGAATATCTCAAAATTCTTAAATTTAAGACAAAAATGTTTCAAACAAAAGTTGCTTAGCTATTAGAGCAAGAACAGATAATCTTGGCTAATTTTGAGATGTTCTTAAGTCAAGGCTATTTAAAATTTCTTAATTATAAACTCCCATTTTTTTGCATATTCTTGTAATCGATATCGAGATGTTTTTAAAACATCTTATGGTTACAAATCCTTTTTCAATCCTGAGAATTTTTTGAGTTATGAGTTCTCAAAGTTTAAATACCGCTGGCATTAGTTATTCTGTATTTCTGTATTCGGTTGTAGTGTAATGTAATTGTGTAAAAATATAACAATAAATTCATAATTTACTTATGAAACAACAGGGATACATTTTAGGAAGTACTTTATCAAATAAAAAAACTTACAATATCGATGTGGTTTCCTTGTTGACAAATAAATGAATACAAATCTTTTTAGTTCACAATATAATCTAGCTTTAATTTGGCGTTTTTTCATGATATCATTTCAATTTCAAAACTTCGCTGTGGAATATTTTGAAAGGATACAGATGTTGGAAACAACTTGTGCTTTACAACTTTAACTCTAAATTTTAACTCTAAATTAAAATCAATTAGAAGTTTAAAAAGCAGCCTATAGACAACAATATAACAACTTTGAAAGAACATGCAAAGATATTTTCGTATATTACTATTCAAATAAAAATATTTTAAAAGAATATCAGTGTTACGTCCAAACTCCAAGATTGATTTAAAGAAAGAGAAAATAAGAAGGATATAGTATGGAAGAACGTTAGAGCAAACGCTTTATCTCGCACGCATCCATGTGGAAGGGAACAAATCGAACGCACTAGGTGACTCTGAAGCATAGGTCAACATCTCAATAAGACGCTATGACTCAGATTTCAAGAGTCGTGCGATCATGAGCCCTATTTTCAATCAAGGAACTGAATCCCTTTAACTCAAGACAGGACCGTGTGCGAATCTATGCTAGCAGGATAGATATATGAGGAAGTAATAAAAGAAGTTAAGAGAAAATCGTTCTAAATATATACATATATATTTTTTTTTACATATATATATTTTTTTATTAATAGAAAAACCTCAACACATTAACAATTTACTTAATTTTAGATTACAATAAGTTCTTACATTTTTAATTAAAAATGTTATCTGATACTTAATACTAATAGAGAGAGTGGTGAAACATTGCATGTATGTGTGTGAGAGAGGGTGTTCGCAAACATAAATGCGGATTTAAAATATTAAATATACACGGAAAAGATGTGGTATAATTAGATGCGTGAAAGTATTTATGTATGTGCATGTGTATATTGTTCAGGGCAAGAAAAATGCAAGATAAATGGAGATCAAAACTAAATTATATTTATTATAATCGAATTTTGTTAATAATACAGAAAAAGTGGAGAAAGAAATTTAAAAAGGCTACTGAAATTAAAAAATAGGGGAAGTGGGGAAGAAAAACATAAGAGCCTCTGATGATTGTCCGGTTATTGCATTTCTTATGCATATCGGAATCTGCGTTTTCGATATATACAATGAAGGCGTTTAGGGAAAGAGGATTGGTGGAAATTGGTGGGAATTTCGAAAAAAGGGAGGTCAAAGATTGATGATTGCCGTGATGGTAATAATAACGAAGACAGTGAGGAGAAATTTCATCTATGAATTCCACGGTTAAGTCAACAGGAGAAGAAGGGAGAGCATCGGGAAAAATTCGTTAACTGAGATGAGATTGATTCTGCGTCAGGAGAAGATAAAGGGAAGAAGATGATGACGAGGGTGAGGAAACAGGTTGAAGAAGTGAACATAAGCGATGAAGGGCAGGAGAACTGCAAGAAGAGGGACTTCCGACTGGATGATTAATATTATTGTTGTTGTTGTTGTTGTTGTTGTTGTTGTTACTATTATTATTAGCTAGGCCATCGTTACTAGACTATCGTTATCAATGTTATTGTTATCACTGTTATTGTTATTTACGGTATTAAATTTGTAAGATTCGTAAAATTTGTAATATTTTTTCAAATAAAAATTCTTTATTCTTGATTTTGTACAAAATTCACTTTATTACAATTTTCATTTTTAGATGCGACTAGTCTCGCAGGACTCAATAGACTGACTGACTTCAAACGTTCTCTATTTTAAGACTCGGAAATACTTTTAGAAAGTTCGAGTTATTGAATTGTTAAACAGATACCTTCCGTTTTTAGAAAGTCTTATTTCTATTCTTATCCTAAGGGGCCTTCGTCCATAAGTGAATGGATAAAGATTACAAAAAACGAAACATAAAGAAAAGAAGGAAAAGGTCGAATTTTTAATGCTTTCTTATCCTAAGATTAAATTCTAAAATAGGTATATGGATAATGATCACAAATTATCTAGATACGCTTGATAGGCTTCATTTAAGAGCTAGGCCTTCCTGAGGGGTTGACCTCGTACGTATTTAGCCGCGCGAGAAAGGCATATATGAGATGGCCGATCATTCATGTTTTTTCTGCCAATGTCCCCTCGAGATCTCTTGATACTTGGGGCCTCAACAGTCTAGTCAGATTCCTTGTGAAAGATCTGATCTTTGATCAACAATGATGGAACGATTGCCTCAGAATTTGCGCACTGATCTTAATAACTTCCACCAAAAAAGTATAACTTCAAAAAGTATAACACAGAGCAGATTTTTCTCTACGCTCGTGTTTTGTGATGCCGCGGTTTATATAGACAATTTTTGGAGGTGATTGTTGGGTATAGAGAATTCATTACATATTTTAAATATTTTGTTTATTTGTAAAACTTATATATATATAAACTTGTGCAAGATTTCAGCCTTGCTCTTATGCGAAGACTCGGCTTCGTAACGTTATATCTTGACGCTTCGTGATCTCGTGGAAAATTAAGAAAAAAAATCCCACTAAACAGAATCTACTATCTTGATCAAAAAGTTCCTGGAATTCATTCAGAAAATTCAAAATACAAGTTTTATTCATCAAAAATGATATTGTCCTCTTCAAAGTACTCCCCATCGACTGCATCGCACTTATCCCAGCACTTGATCCAGTTCTCGAAACATTTCTGGAACTCTATTGTATAATCATCAGAGCCGTCTTCGATTTTTCCATTACCTCCTTTCGGCTGTTTAAACCGCGTTCCCCGGTTTTTTCATGCCACTCATAAACTTCGGCTGTTTTCTTTAGAGTATCACTGCCGAAACAGTTTCCCAAAGTTTTCCAAGGTTTTTACACCATTGAATCCATTTTTAACGCAAAATTTAATACAAACTCGTTGTTGCAAATTCAACTCCATTTTTAAAACTGTAAAAAAATCGAAAATACGTGCAGAGTATAGATGTAGGCGGCATAACTTTTACAAATGTCAAGCTATGGTGATAAAATTGGTGGGAATGTCAATGATAGATGTGGCAACCTGACAAAAAAAAAACAGAACTCAAATCAGCTGACTCAGAGCATCACCTGGTGGTAATTCCGGGAACTTTTTGATCAAGATGGTATATTATACAGAAGTGGTCATTCACCAATTGCCGTCGCAGCGCAAAATGTGGATTAGTCGCATTCAGTCACAGGCGTCAGACGCGGCTACTTGCCTTTGATGGATTAAGTGGTACCAGACGCGATTATCCGCTTTGATGATTTCATTTAAACAAAGCGAGACGTTGTAAAAATATACATATATATATGTACGTATAATGGGCTCACTAATCGCGACACACTATATACTCCCTATTGAGAGGAGTACCAAACAACTAAATTATATATTTATAATCATCGTGCTTACATCAACAGTACGTTCGCTGATTTTACACGATCACTGCATGGGAGGTTTTTTCTTGATAAGTACGATTGCATTGATAGCAACTTCCTTCCCATCTTTGGCCCATTTGTAATTCGTTGAAGGTACTCCAGACTCCATCGTGCTCAGAAATCCCGGTATATCTTGCTGATGTGTTGCTAGATGGATAGGCGTGTAACTGGGACAGACGAGAAATCAGAGCATATTGGTCTGCTGATCAAGCAGGGGATAAAACTAGGACGTCATTGGAATCGGATGAAATGTATGAATCCAGCAAACGAGAATGGATTGAAATGAATTGAAATGGATTCAAATTTCTAGAAATATTGATTCACGAATGTTAGAATGAATATTTTTCAATCCACAATGCATTTTCAATGCATTTTTATTCATTTATAGGAATTGCATATCTCTATGCCTTTCAATCTAAAAATAATGTTAGCATTTTTGTGCAATGTGAATACTGCTCAATTCAATATTCTGAATACCAAATGCAGTTTTTCAATTTAATTGAATAAAAAAATTTATTTATTTTTATTTAAAAATAAACTATAAATGCTACTTAAATTATTCAAAATTATAAGTACGAAATTTTTCGTTTTAATCCAACTAAGTATCAAAAAAATAATGTAAAAATAATTGAGCTATGTTCTTTTGTTTTTTTTTATTAGAAGTAAAATGAATACTCGCGATGTGAATACTCGCAAACAAAGTCGAACACAGCCCGAATATTAGGCTAATCACAGCACGCGACATCGGTCAAGCGAGATTATCCGACACTTACCTAATGTTGTCTCATAGTAATGTAAATTATTTATATAATACTTTATTATATCTGTTAAATGATGATATTTTTATTATATCTATATAATTTCGTTACTAGTTTAGCTGATTGTAATTGAAATAGAGAATGAATAATACATGTATCAATGAAAGAAATAGTGTAGCGGGTAACATAGAAGATTCATAATCCAGAAGTCCCAGGTTCGAATTCCACTAAGATGCGTTTTTTAATACCAATTTGAAATAGTTTTAATTTCAGATATAATTATTATAAATGTCTTAGAAATGAAATTTGTAACCTTTAAATATGAATGTTTTTTTTTCAAATATTAAATTAATGTCAATTCAGATCCAATTTATTTCAATCCATTCAATCCATTTTCATGGATTTAAAGTACATATTAAAAAATTTTTAGTCAATTTTAATCCATTCTTGTTTGTTGGGATTTGTATTCCGTTCCCTTTAGTACCTGAGATCGCATAAGGTCCAGTCCCGGGTCGAAAAAACATTAAGTTCTTTGATCCAAAAAATAGAACTGACGGTCGCACTGTCCATCGGAAGGTGTCATAGCGTCCTTTCGGGAAGTTGATTCATATTCCGGAACCAAAAAGATGCGTACAACTCATAGCTGTTCGCCTCTGTTCATATATTTGTGAGATTGAGTCTAATCATCCTTCCATATCCTCTCCATTTTCCCTTATTATCTCCTTGACCAAATTTTCCAAGTTTGAACGTAATAGTAGAAAAATTATAATTATTTCTCTGCAGTTATCTCTGTTGATAATTAAACTTTGACGATAAACACTGAAATCACAATTTAAAAAAAAAATCGAATATTATTGAATTCTAAATGCATAAATACGTCTCCTAAATTAATAAATCATAAAATTAGTACAATATTATCAGTTTTTTACTCTAATATTTACAAGAACGTGAATCCCCGTAAGGATATCAACCTTTAATAGTTTCTCATCGGTGTGTAAGCACAGCTGTAAGCAATGGTAAGCAAATTGAAACACATGAGATATTGTAAATTTCCTGCAATTCATTTTTTCCTTTTTCTCTCCAATATGAAAAGAAAAAGAGAAAATATGAAATATTGTGCAAGAAGTTTAATTAAAAAGGATAGGACTTGGCAGGCTTTAGATTATTTATAGGCATCCATAGTTTAATTTAGCCCCGCCAACTCCAGGTGACACTTTCCGCGGTTCTCGTCTACCACGGAGTAATAAGAAAGAGATCAAACTCAGGGTATTTTCCAATAACGTGCACAGGTGACACTGTGTCTTACACAAAGTGTTCCAACTATGACACAGTGTTACACTGCTCAACACAGTAAAAAGCTAAGTACAAGCGTGTAAAATATGTCAATGTTCAATTTTTCAAAAAGTTATTTGATATATCGTACTTATTTTGCAATAAAATCTTCAAAAATCGTCAATTCTGAAAAAATTATAACAAATCTAAATAAAAATCATAAATCTATTATTGATACGCTAAATATAATTATAAGAATAGAATGAAGACTGCAATGCATTCTGGTGTTACATTATGAAACTAAATTGTGTTCCAACAAGTACTTTACACAGTGGAACACAGTGTAATGTCTGGGTTCTAGTTGGAAAACAGCCTCAAGCGGCTGGTCACGAAAAAAATAGGCTTGAAACTCGATGTAAAAAAACTTAAAAATCCGACAGATGTGATCACACGTATCAGGTGTACAAGTATGAAATGACGATTTTTTTCCCAAAAAAAACACGTTAAATTCGGAAGAATGATAAAAAGAGATTTATTCAAAGTATGCTCCATCGCTAGTTACACATTTTTCCTATCTTTCAATTAATTTGGGCAATTTGTGGATACCACGCCAGTAAAAATCTTTTGCCGCGAACCATTCATCGAGCCATTTTTTCACATCTTCGTACGAACCAAAGCGCTGCTCAGCAAGTGCATGACCCATCGATGCAAACAAGTGATAATCAGAAAGAGTCAAATCTGGTGAGTAAGCCGCATGGGATAGAACTTCCCAGCTGAGTGCTTCCAACGTGTCCCGAACTGGTTTTGCCATATGTGATGGAGCATTATCATGGAGAAAAATGAGCCTGTGTTACCTCTTTTGGTATTCTGGTCGTTTTTTAAGCAGTGAACGGTTCAAATCGATCGATCCTTTTGGTCCCACCAAACACAGAGCATCGTCTTTCTGCCAAAGCGATTCGGTCTTGCGATCGATGTGGATGGTGCGCCTGGTCTACTCATGATTTTTTGCGCTTGGGTTTCTCAAAAAAAATCCACTTTTCATCCCCAGTAACGATACGATGCAAGAATGACTTTCTTCTGTATCG
>NW_012130066.1:8832822-8852527 GCF_000143395.1 Atta cephalotes | reverse complement strand
CCTTTCCATCTGTCTCTCGTTCAATTCATGTGCTCATCTGTCGACTTTCTGAATCTTTCTCATCTCTCGTAGGCGATTGGAAATAGCTTGTTGACTAACGCTCAATTATTCTGCGAGTTGTTTTTGTGTTTGTGAATCATCTTCATCCAGCAATGCTTGCAATTCCACGTCCTTCGTACTTTTTGGGCGGTTTTCCGTATACCTTGTCTGTAACATCGAAATCTCCAATTTTGAAACGCTGAAACCATCGTTCACACGTTTTTTATGATGGAGCATGTTCACCATAAGTTTCTCCAAGTAATCGGTATGATTTCGCAGCAGTTTTCTTCAAATGAAAATAAAAAATTAATGCTGTCTGCGAATGCTCCTTATTTGGTACAAATTTCGTCATATTAAACACAGCAACAATACTATGCAAACACTTTTCAATCAAATCACTTTGCGCGTTTGACACTTGTGATGGTACAATAAAATGGCGTATAATGTTAAATCTTTGTACTTCACACTGCATTGGTGCGCCATCTGTTTCTCAAATCGTCATTTCATACTTGTACACCTGGTATGCATCTACTGCACATACTACTACATACATACATACATACATACATACATACATACATACATACATACATACATACATACATACATACATACATACATACATGCATACATACATACATACATACATACATGCATACGTACATACATACATACATACATACATACATACATACATACATACATACATACATACATACATACATACATACATACATACATACATACATACATGTGACCTGTAAACACGTGACAGTCAATACTTTCAACTTTTCGAGCAAGGCGCGATGGCACTAAAATCACATCTGTCGGATTTTCCATGGGTCTTCCTACATCGTGTTTCGAGCTCATTTTCAGATTGATTTTCTTTTTATTACTCCGTGTCTACTAAGACTGCGTTCGGAAACATCAGTCAACTGCCCTCGTTTTATTCTTGTTGTTTATCGTATTAATTGTACGTAAACGCTACACTCAGTTATACTACACTACAGTGGTGCACATCATAGTGTACACTACATTATTATTGCGCTTATCCTATTCCTGCTTGACTTCCATTTTCAAATTTTAAATGTCACACTGGCTCTACATTGTCCCTTTGAGACGGTGTAGCAAAATCCCACTTTGTGCATAAAATTTACACTATACCGTAGCCACGGAACACGATACACTGTCTGAGTGTTGCACTAGGGCGATAGTGCAACCAAGAGAAAACGCTATAAAAGAGCAACTTAGTAGGGCCTAATCTCCACTCACTATTTTTATGAGATTCTGTTTTCCGAAATTCTAACTCATGGGGCAGCACTCTCAGAATTTCAAAAGAATGCGCTACTTTAGTATATCTAGATCTTATATATCTTTTATAAGCACATTCAGTAGACTCAACGTAAACTGTATATTATTAAAGTAACGTATTTCTTTTATTTGAGCCGATATAGCCTTCTTATTAGTTATTTCACCACCATCTTAGACCTAGATTGTCTGTAATCCAATAAGCGCTTAGTATTGGTACATGTAGTATTGGTACATGATAAGATTACTAAAATTAGTAGATCCAATATGGCAGAGTAATGCGCATAGAACTTATAATAATGAAAGGGGAATATGGACGTCGAGCTATGAACAAGACTGAGAGACAAAAGATGTATTTTTGTTCTCTTTTATCCTCTTTTGATATGTGCATAGAAAGAAGAAAAGTTATTAAGCAGGATAGAAATATGTCTTTCTATCCTCTTCTATCAAAAGAAGAAATGTTACTGAGCAGGACAAAAATATACATTTTCTCTCTCTCAGTCTTGCTCACACTTTCCATTCATTAGTTGGATAGGCTATTCCGCTTCCATTATTATAAGTTTTATGACGCTATTTTAGTAATATAGAGCTTTACTCAACGGTTGAATAAGTGCTCGTTGCTAAGGGTATGTCCACACAAGCATATATTGCATAGCAGTATTAACGTATGCAAAAAGAAAATTATTCAATCGCATTTCTCTTATTGTCATGTCTCAGAGTGTCCGATCAATTCACGATTTCGGATTAACTTGAGACTATAGGTGAGATACGGAACTTGCAATTCCTTGTGCTAGAGGAGAAAACGACCGGCATTATCCACTTTACTGATTGATTAGGCGCGAATACTGATATGATGATTATAGTGGATTCGGGGTTGTTCCATGGTTGCTCTTCCATCGCAAGAATACGAGAAATCTTTCTAATATTTTGGGGCACTCGAAACAAGTTGTAATCGCACGAAGCGTAATTAATATCAGAGAGCATTACAGGTCTCGAACCGTTCGGGGTAACTCAAATGGATGTAATGACGTAGAACCCCATAATAATCCTCCTTTTCAAAAGACGATAACATTCGATATTTATTTATTTCGCTCTCTTTGTATTGGTGGAACAAGGCGCTACGCATCCACGCGATGTACGGATCAATGGATAAAAGTCGAGCATCGATAGAAGTGCACGAACGCGGGAGGATAGGACATATGCTCCAGGATTCATTTATGACGAGTTTCGATTAACGAGGTGTAGAAATTTCATTACTTTGATACCTCGGATGGATACTCGATGTTCCCAAATTCCAGTGGAGTGTGCGTCTAGGCTTCTACTGTTCCTTGAAAAGATTTGGTTGCCGATTTGAATCACACTAAAGGATGTGTGCGATCACCTTTTGCTAATATACGATACCGATCATATTATCATTAGCAGAATGAATTAATTAAGAGTTCCATAGAAATATCCATGGAATACATGCTCTAATAAGATTAACTGAATGTATTTTAATAATGATTCTTACACTGATTAAACTTATAATAGCTAATTTTACACTAGGATGGCTTTTCTTCTAAGTTAACATAGATATCATCCCTTATAATTAGAACTTATGATTTAGAATTTTTTAGATTGACATTTTGAATTAAGATCGAGATTGGAATTCTTAGAAATTGAAATTGCGAGGATATCGCATTCGTACGCGGTATTTTAAGTAAATTAAAAAAAGAGACTCAATTTCCGCGCGTCCATTCTGTATGGCGCGCGCTACTATTCTGCATTCTCTTTTAGCTTTTGCCCCGTGAGGCAAAATTCTTAAAACTCCTTCCATAATCATATTGCTAGTTTGCTCGTGATGAGAGAAATGTCAGGTGTGGTTTAAACGGTTCTCGTGCCGATGATTTTATTAGAAATTATTCTTGAACAAAAAATAAAGTTTTTGTGAACGTGACATATAAAGCTGCATAAAATGTGATTGGATCATTTTCGTTGTGCATATATTTATACGGCGAGTTTATGTGAACCCTAATGGGTGCATTCAATACTACTCATTGAGCGCTCACTGAGCTCTTGCATCTAATTGACATATTCATAGTTAGACCTTATATTTAGAGGCCGTATCAGATTACCGACATTACAGATTGACCCAACTGATGATTCTGACTAAAATACTAACGGAAACGTAGATATTTGCATCCATCATTTTTATTCCTTTTCTCACTTCTTGTTCTGTCCCCATTCCATTCACTGAGCTGTGACGGGTTATGGTCATTACAAATTATGATTTGTATCTGCTGCTTGAAATTTTGTAGCTCCTTTCATTCCATTTCTGCTCTCAAAATCAGTTGAATATCATAATATTAATACAGGACTGAAAAGTGTTTGGCGTTCAGGTTATTTCTAGAAAAGATGCCAAATTTGAAGAAAAGGATTGAAATTTCTCATCTGCGAGGAAGTGTAGTGATGTTTATTCATTCATTTATTTTACAGCAATACAGCAAGTTATCAATGAATATTATCTAAAGGAAATTTAAATAATCGAATTCTTTTTCTGATCTATTGATACAGTTTACCGCAACGCAACAAGACATTTTATAAATTTTTTTGCCTTCGTTAATATATAATATTTCAGTTTTTTTATATCCTTCTTTTTGTCTCTTAGTCTTATGGGAAAATTTCGAAGTGCGGAAATATATAAATACGAAGCTACAAAGTTTTAACAGCTTAGAAGCTATAACCTATAACAACCGTAATGACCTTCTCAGCACCGAAATGGGAAGAGAACAAGGAGTGAAGAAAGGAATAAAAATAGCGGATATGCGAAAACTCACGTTTATAATGCTTAATTCTGACTACCAATTCTAATTAATCAATCACACTTGATGCTTGTCGACGATTGCTACCGATTGACTCAATATGTCTGTATAAACTATAAACACTGTATAACTACATACAGTAGCGATCGGCTTTTTTTTATGTCGGTGGTCACCGATCAAGTGACTGTCAGCCATGTTGAGGATTTTACGGACTGCTGAATTTGAATAGCATCGAGAGACGTTATAGTATTTTGCATATAAAGTATTTTTAAAATTCGGATAAGTTTTATATAATTTTAGATATACCACTGTATATATACCAGTCTATTTTTTGTTTCTAATGTCAATATATTTCTGAAATAAATTAAATGAAATCATAAACAGTATGTGAATGATATTTGTAAGTAAACAATTTATTGACAATTTCTGATAGCACAATATATAGTATTGTTCATTTTGTCTCTTCAGAGCTGCTCGGGATCGCTCCCGAATGAACTCAGCATATTCATCGTAATAAATGTCAGATGTCGTATGACAAATGTCATGCATAGTGTGAATCCTATATTTCAAGTATACTGGGTTCATTTGGAGCGACCCCGAGCAGCTTCCGAAAGACAAAACAAACAATGCTAATGTTTAAAATTGGAACATAAAAAGGCTTTAAGATTTCTTTAAGACGCTATAACATAAATTTTTAAGACGTTTTATGCTCCAATTTTGAATATGTATCTAAGTTTGTGCTGCCTAGGATAGAGAATAGGGATATAAAAAACGATAAAACAATGAAAAATTATATTTACTTAATTATTGTAATACGAGAGTAGTTCGAGTCTGGTAAAAATCTTTATGATGATGCCACAATCCATTTGATGATATGACACTTTACTTGGAAAGTGAACCATTCTTCAAACCCTTCCAGGTTAAATTTCAGCCAGAATTAACACATTATTCGTATGTGTATAATCGTTTAAAGCGAGAAATTTAGTAGTTGCCGCTTGCATGTAGCAAAAGTACAAGTTATTCCACCTATTTTATTCATCTTAATATGTGTAATTATATACAATATGTGTAATTATATACAATATTCACTCAACTCTCAATCGTAATTTATTGTGTCTCAATCATCGTCACCACAGTTTTAATGCTATGACAGTCCGCCATATTCTTAGTTTCACAGCCAACGCATGCGCAGAACAAAACTGAATCTTTCGTTTACTCGTACTGTCATTACTATATGTAGTTAGAGCTGTCGCACACAAAATTTCGTAACAGTATGCATAAGGTGTAAACTTAAGGGAATAACGGGTCAACAGGAGTAACAGGAGTATCAAGTCCGATTTGATTTAGAAACCTCATGTGGTGAGGAAGCTCTGGATTCAGAGCTGCCACCTTCAGGTAATATAATCTCCATCTTTTTATGTGATTGTGTATTCATATACTACGTACGAACACTAATATGATTTCTATCGAGAGCAAACGAGATAGCGAAAGAGAGCGAGAGCCCGACGTTCTCGCTCTGGTCGCTGTACAAGTAACCGAAAACCGAAGACTGATCGCTCTCTCAGCGATCTCGGCCGCTCCGTGTATATAAGGGCATTCGAAATAATATAAGTTTTAATAAATTATAGTATATCTTATAATATAGTATAAATTATATTATAGTTATATTATAGTTATATTATATTATAATTATATTATAATTATAATTATATTATAATATAGTCATATATCTTTCCCATTAATGTATAATAACAAAATTGATTTCAAAACACGATAGTTTATGAGATATTAATTATTTACAATTTTCCATACGCATACCACGTTCATATAGTAAATACAATATGTAAGAACTGTGCGTGATCATGCGCGTAAGGTGCGAGATCAGTAAACTGGAGATCCTACTAGGGATTTAAATCCTATGTTATTTCTTCTTTTTTTTCACATATTTTTTCTGAAATAAAGTTATTAATAAATTTTTATTAGCGTGAACATATTTTTATATAATTATTGAAGTTATATAATTATTGAAGTTATATAATTATTGAAGTTATACATGCACTTTAAAAGTTTTAAACTTTAAAAGTTTTAAACAACAACCAAAATATATAATAGTCAAACAAAAACGAAATATAGTCGAATGTTAGAATATAAATAAAATTGAAATCATATCAGAGGACACAATATAAATAAATATTATAAATAATTTAAATCTTCATTGTGTCAGTGAGTAGTAAAAAATTCAAACTAAAACTACTTCTTTGTTCAAATGAAAAAAAAAATGAAATCATGAATTAGTTTTTATATTAGATGTATAACTTTGCTTCCGCCATTTTTTTCCGAAATTCGAGGCTTTATTGTAAAAAACTGGTTATACATTTGATGATTCAAAGTATTGTCCATCGCTGGCCACTACTTTCTCCCATCTTTCGGGTAGCGTACGAATCCCGCGTCGAAAAAACTGGTCATCTTTTGAGGCTATCCACGAATCGATCTAATTTTTTACTTTTTCATAAGACCGGAAGTGCTGGTCAGACAGGCCGTGTGCCATTGATCGAAACAAGTGATAGTCAGAGTGAGCAAGGTTTGGAGAATACGGCAGGTGGGGTAGAACTTCCCATTTCAACGTTTCTAAGTATGTCTTGATCACTTTCGCAACATGGGTCGAGTATTGTCATGCTGCAAAATCACTTTATCGTGTCTCTCGTTGTATTGCGACCATTTGTCTTTCAATGCTCGGCTCAAACGCATCAATTGCGTTCGATACCGATGGCCTGTGATTGTTTCAGTCGGTTTTAACAATTCATAATACACTACGCCGAGCTGGTCCTACTAAATACAGAGCATGACCTTGGAGCCGTGAATATTCGGTTTGGCCGTCGATGTGGAAGCATGGCCGGGAACTCCCCATGATTTTCTGCGCTTGGGATTATCGTAATGAACCCATTTTTCGTCCCCAGTCACAATGCGATGCAGAAATCTCTTCCGTCTTTGCCTTTCAAGCAGCTGTTCACAAGCAAACAAACGCCGTTCAACATCTCTCGGCTTCAATTCGTATGGCACCCAATTTCCTTGCTTCTGAATCATTCCCATGGCTTTGAAGCGTTTTGAAATGGCTTGTTGAGTCACTCCCAACGATCGTGCCAATTCTTCTTGATTTTAACACGAGTCTTGCTCAAGTAATGCCTCCAATTCTGCATCTTCGAAAACCTTCTCTCTTTCACCGCTATGCCGGTCTTCAAAATCACCGTTCTTGAAGCATTGAAACCACTCATGACACGTTCTTTCACTAATAGCGGCCTCACCATAAGTATTTGAGAGCATTCGATGAGCCTCAGCCGCAGATTTCTTCATATTGAAGCAAAAAATTAAAACCTTCCGCAAATGACGAGAATTTGGCTCGTAAACTGACATTTTCAATCGAGAATAACTTTATGATGCAGACACAAATCGATTAATGTTTCTATGGGGTTATGTTGACAGATGCCCAAGTTTATTGTATGACGTCTATGATCTATTTATTTCGACCACCACTTACCGCTAAAGCCATCTATAAGAAAACGGCGGAAGCAAAGTTGTACACCTAATAATTACGTTATATAAAGTCAAATGATTAATATACTTTAGCCAGAATTGAATGTCCTGAAGTACATCTATCTATCTATGTATACATATAAAAAATAAATTAATTATAAGAAAATTCAATTTAATATTAAATTCTATGAAAAGATTATATTCAAAGAGACCAAACAATAAAAATGCGGGCGAACATGTTTTAGTAGATGCGGAAAGGGTCTCAACGGTGCGATAGCGCGATAAAAGTCTTTAGCACGAGACGAGGCGCATGTATCGACGAGACAGTTAGAGCGGCCATGATGATCTGAATGTTGCTAATCGATTACGCGCAAGGCATGCGTCGCTTAACGATCGACATCTCGCAGATTAATCGATTCTTTATCGGGCGATGTGACTAGGAGCTAAATGACATGAACACGCTGCCCACCTTGAAAGGGTTAATTTTCAATATGACATACAAACATAAACTCATTAGCGTAACATAAAACGCGAATTGCTCTGATGCGACTCAATATTGCATCTAGTCATTGCACTGAAAAACAACGAGAATTCTAAATATGCAAGCTGAAAAACAATATAACAAATCATTCTTATCCGAAGGTAAAAGAGAAGCTTGAGCAAGACATGACAATTAAAGGGTAATAGTTAAAAACATTTAAACCTAAATGATTAGTAGAGTGACTAGGCTAATATTGATAGCTTAGACAGTGGCCTCACATAGAAACCCTTGGCAGTCTTCACAGTTGTAGTGCGATGCCGTCGGCACCAGAATGAACTTCCTGGACCCGCTCCATTGCCCACTGAAGTGAAACCAAGTTTTGCTGCTTTATGAACACGAGTTAGTTAGTTAACAATTGAGATCCCATCCATTGTTGTTAGCCATCCATTTGGTTCGTGCTTGTAGAGAGTGAAGATACTCATTACTCCACATGCATAAAAAATGCTGTCGGATTTGCTCTACGCATTGCCAAAATAGGCTGTAGCAGCCTATTTTCGTTAATGTTACTCAGGTTAGCACAAGGAAACCATTCAAAAAACCATACCAATCAAGAAATGTCCCGGATTTAAATACGCTAGATCATTAGGGTCGGCGCTTAACGATAAAAGGGGGGGGGCGAATTGAGAATCGCCTTCATTTCACAAAGGGTCATTTACATTTCTTCAAAGGTCAAATGAGTTTTGCCCATCCGAGTCATGTATTTAGCCGATTTTACAGCTGCCTCCCAAAATGGGGTATTTTAGGGATAAAGTTCCATGAAATTTCCAACTTGCGTAGAAAATTCTTAATCTCGGACTGAACTTGTTGATCATTATCGTATAATTCTTGAATTTGTTTACGCCTTGAATTTGTTGAGCGCCTACGAAGGTGGTTCCCTTATCCGAATACATGTGCGCGGATCTACCCCTACGCGAAATGAGAAAGCGGCAATAAAGGCTTCGGACGTAAAGTCATTTACTAACTCTAAGTGGATTGCCTTCGTGGCGAAGCACATAAAGCGAAACATATGACTTATGACTCTGCGCGTTTTGATTCCTTCATGTAACAAGAGCGGCCCAATATAGTCTATACCGCAGTGAGAGAAAAGTCTAGAGACATTAACTCGGCTAGTCGGTAATGAGCCCATTAAGGCTTCTGATTGACTAGGTTTAGTCCTAAAACAGGTTATACATTTTTGTATTATGCCATGCACGGTGGATCGCAATTATAGCGGCCAAAAACATTGGCGCACGAAAGCCATCGTGGCTTGCAAATCTGTAAATTTCGTGTGTGTTCACGCTCTATAATATGCTGAGTTAATATGTGTTTGTGTGGCAAGAGAATTGGGTGGCACGCATTGAACACGAGAATTTTTCAACCTCCCGCCAACTCGCATTAATTCATTTCTAAGAAAGGAGATAGCGATAAAATATTACTCGAAAGCACTTATAATTTCGCTCTTGATTCTTGACGCTTGATATTCGCGATAAAATGCTCGCTGTTGCACCATTCTGCAAATACAATTTAAAGCGGCGGATGTTTCAGTATTTTATTTAAATTGGAATACTTATTTAACAAGTTGTCGATGCAAGGATGGGAAATGGAAGCGGCTTGCGGATTTTCCTTTGTTTAGGAGGACCATTGTCGAAGACATTGGGCGACCAGTGGTTCTCATCTCATTTTAGAAATTCGGGGCCATTCCACCATCTCTCAGCATTGATCAAGTCGCAAGGATTTAGCCTTCGCGACAATATATCGATAGAGTTGTCAAG
This sequence comes from Atta cephalotes, assembly GCF_000143395.1. Classification (NCBI taxonomy): domain Eukaryota; kingdom Metazoa; phylum Arthropoda; class Insecta; order Hymenoptera; family Formicidae; genus Atta; species Atta cephalotes. The sequence goes on along the minus strand of NW_012130066.1, from coordinate 8,842,556 downwards.
GGATGCAACATGACGCCAGTGTTTGATTTCTGTCAGGCGCTGAATTTCACCCACTCTATTTGCCACAAAAACTGATCACCACCGCGAGCGGGAGGTTATCCAGTTTAACGCAATCGTCGAGTTCGACCAAAGATAAGTTGGGCATTGCGAGAGTTTCAAAGACTCTCTAACCTTGTTGATTAAGCGCGCTAATAGTAAGGCAGCCGGTAATTCTAATCATGGTAACGAAAAAAAAAAGTCTTGAGCGACGCGAAATTTTGAGCATAGTAACTCGGAGTGATGGTCGTTGAGACCAAGCTTGGTGCGAAGATATATACAAGTTCCGAACGCGTGCTGGTTGGCATCGCAAAATTCGTGTACTTTCATGATGGTTGATGAGCATTGAATTTAATGTATCGAGAAATTCTTAGTTGATTCAAAGCATCTCATCTGTTCTGAAGGCGACCCAACGAGTGTGGATGTCCTGAGAAATGGACTCATCTCATTGGATGACCAATTACCACAAATCTTGCAAGATGAGTTTTGCGATAACAATGACTGACCGAAGGTCCAGAGGATCGAACAATTTAACGACCTCGGAAAATATGTTTTGATACAATGTGGATTTCTAACTCAAGTTTGAGAGAAATTGGAACGTATCCTGATTCCACTGCATGCCTAGAATCCGCACGATCCGCAACATTTTATCATCTCTAATGATAACTGGCACACGGTCACGATTATTTATTTCCAATAGTTCAAGGCAATCGAGGCCCATTTGCTTAACTCGAATGTTCCTAATTTTAACAGCTGAATGGTTTCATCGCGAATTAGTTTTAATTCGTCAATTGTGTCCGTCCCGGTGAGTCATCGACGTAAAAATCCTGAAGGACGCATGCTGAACCACGAGTGAATTGACGAGCATGCTGCTCAACTAAATACTTAAGGTACCTGGTGGTCAGAAATGACACAGAAGTTGTACCGTAAGTGACGGTAATGAGTTCGTACGTATCGACATTAACGAGATTAGCGTCGCGCCAGAGAATTCTCTGCAGGCACATCTGAGATGGATGCACTAAAATCTGCCGATACATTTTTATGATATCAGCAGTGATGACATAAGCGAAAAAATGGAAGCGCATCAAAATTGACATCAAATCTTGTTGAACAGTCGGTCCCATTGAGTGTGTCGTTTAACGCCGGAACTGCTGCGTCAAAATGCATCGAATACAATACATATTTTCGATGTTTGCTCGATCGTTTTAAAGACATAAATGGGATGGAAAAGATAAAACGATATTGGTTCTTCAATGGGCAGTTCAAGCCATCGCATATGTTCCAGTGGTAAATATTCATCAAGAAACGAAAATTGAATTTTAAGCGTAGAATCACGCTTGAAACGCCTCTCGATGCCTCTCAATCGTTTGAGAATTGCTTCACGCGAATCGCCAATGTTATTTAACATTACTCTCTGACAGAAGCTTGGTTGTATATTTACCCTGAAAATTTTGAGATTCCTTGTCTAAAAAGTGACGCTCGCAAATATTTTCTTCTATTGTGTAATTGTCCGATTGCGCAGATATCGTCTATCAGATGATTCCGAGTCTCGACATCGAACTCGCGAAACTCATGTTCGACTATTAGACGCTGTACCGTCGTAGCGGTGAGATACCGACGAGATAGCGTTTCGACACAATAACAGCGCGAGGTGATCGGAAAATGATCATTTTATTTCAACACGCCCTTTCAAATCACGTGTTAATCCTTGAAATTTGTAATCTACAATCCCAGTTCTCCCAGACATCTCTCATGCGAGACATGGGGCAGCGCCTTGGTTAGACGGTAGTCATATGTGTTGTGAGTACATACAATTCCAATTCGCCAGATGTGACCCTCTCGCGAACAAAATGGCGTCGGACATCTATATGCTTCGTCTGAGCATGATAAACAAGATCAGATGCTATATATAATGCAAGATTGTCAATAATTTCTCCGTACTTCTCCATTCCGATTTCGTGCATTAGGTTTTGCAAGTAGGCAGCTTCCTTGGCCACTTCTGAGAGACTGACATACTCGGCTTCCGTGGACGACTATTCATTGCTTCTGAGATCTCCAAGAGATCGTGGCTCCTCCTAAAAAATAATCATAACCAGTATATGAATGACGATCAGAAGTGTCACCTGCCCAATCAGCATCGGAGAAGCCATGGATAGGGTTGTCTGTCTGAGTATACACCAGCGCCAAATCAGATGTTCCAGATAAATATCTCAGGACTCGCTTGATTGCAAACCAATGCTCGGCCTGAGAATTATTCGTGTGTTGAGCCAGCCTAGATATACCAGGTATAAGCTTAAATCCACTGTTTGCTCAGTGGCATTAGTGAGCGTACAAAGCTACCCTGGGCACACAACACACTTTTTTTTGTGTTTGACATCTATCAACATTAACCAGTGCACATCATCAGCAATTTCATACAACATACATTTTTTCTTTTTAATCATGTCTAGTTTTTTGTTAAAAAAAAAAGCATATGCAGGAAGCTTTGCTTTTGTTTCAAATTGAAGAAATCGGTTGCCGAATTGCATCGAATGCTTGTGGAGGCCTATGGCGACAATGCTTTACAAGGAAACAACGTGCAGAGATTGGTTTCGCCGGTTCAATGACGACAATTTTGATCTGTATGACAAGAAACGTGAAAATCGGCCCAGGAAGGTTGAGGATTGTCAATTTCAGGATCTTTTGGACGAGAACGATACCCAATCGCAAAAAATACTTGCCGAGTAATTGGGTGTTTCTCAAGCAGTTATTTCCATGCGGCTACATGCCATGGGGAAGGTTCAAAAGATCGGGAAATGAGAGCCGCATGAACTAAACGATAAGCAGATGGAGCGACGTCAAAATACATGCCAAATTTTTTGCTTGCCAGACAAAAAAGAAAATCGTTCCTGCATCGGATTGTGACAGGCGATGAAAAGTGGATCTATTTTCAGAATCCTAAACGTAAGAAATCTTGGATTGATCCCGCCCAACTATCAATATCTTCCTCAAGACCAAATCGCTTCGGACGGAAGACGATGCTGTGCGTTTGGTGGCATCAGGAGGGTGTCATCTACTACGAGCTGTTAAAACCTGGTGAAACCTGACTATTAATGCTCACCACTACCACCAACAACTGATCAAATTGCACCGTGCTCTGCGTGAAAAAAGACCGCAGAAAAGACATGACAAGCTGATTTTCCTCCACGACAACGCACCATCGCACACGTCAACAATTGTCCAAACTACTTGGAGACACTCAACTGGGAAGTGTTACCCCATCCCGTTTACTTACTAGATCTGGCACCTTCTGACTATCACCTATTTTCGTCGATGAGCCACACGCTCGCTGAGCGGCACTTCGATTCTGACGAAGACGTCCGAAAATGGCTTCATGAGTGGTTTGCCTCGAAAGATGAGGAATTTTTTTGGCGTGGTATACACAAATTGCCCGAAAGATGAGAAAAATGTATACTTAGCGAGGGCAAGTACTTTGAATAAATTTGTTTTTGTTTTCTAGGAAAAAAAATGTATTTTTCTGACTAAAAACAGCAGATTTAAGTTTATACATCTGATAATATTCGCGATATTGGGGCGTGTCACAAAATACATTAAAATATTGATTAATTCACGATATGGCCATTCTCCTGAGTTTGAAATCTGATCTGATTTTGTTGTTGAACAATGTGATGGTATTTCCGATGGCGTGGTTGCTCTATTGCAATTCTTCATTCCGTATCTTTCCAACAATGTCAGAACGTACTCCGTCTGTGACAACTTGATCATATCTTCTTGATCTTCAAATATCTGTTCAACAAATTATCCAATATCTTGCAGGACCAAGGTCTTTAATCTCAAAATCTTGTAATAATCAACTCTTGACATCTTGGATTCAAGTTTTATCTCGTGTCGCTACGATCAAATCGTCAACATAGAGCATGATTTCAGAATTTCACCAGCCATAATAAAAACAAGATTTCACGGTTGCCATGAGTCTCAAACTTTTTAATTTTTGATTCAAAATTCATTTTTGGCGTGCCACTGCCTTTCGGCTTGACGCAATCCGTACAAAGCTCGCTTAAATCGGCATCTTCTCCTTCCTCAATCATCTTGAGCATGGCCAGAGCACGAGTATGAACCTCCAAAGTATCTGGTGTTTTGGAAATGATTCTCCTCAGCATTTCCTCGAGCATCTCAGGTATCTCCATGACTTTTTCTTCGAGTTGGCCGGTAATTGAGGTAAGCAGTAACACAACATCGAATTGTCAAATCTTTAATTTAAGCTCGGCAGCGAGGGCCATTACAATCCGTACTGTCTCCAACTTAGCAACAGGGGCGAATGTTTAATGATAATCAACTCCGAAACGTTGATTGTATCTCTTGGCAATCTAGCCTTGTGTCGTTCAATATGACCATCTGAACTATATTTATTCGTCAATACAAATCTGCAGCCAATAACATTCTGTCCTTCAGATCTCTTGATGATATCCCATGTGTCATTTTTTAAAAGACTCATTATCTCATTTTCTACAGCTCTCTTTCACTCTTCACAATCCTTGCTTTCAAGACCTTTGTGAACAGATACTTCAGTCACATCGACGAAGACATCATAAGTCGGCTGTTTCTTCTCCATCTTCCTTTGCCAGGTTTTCCTCATCTTCCTTGTTGGATGACACCTGATCTGAACAACTTCCTAGGTCGCCCTCTGGCCCTGGTGTGAAGAAATTATGTCTACCAGGTGCTCGCATTAATACTTCACATTGTGTAGTAGGTTCATACGGGGTACCAGAAGTTACAATTGGTTGAACAGGTACTATAGAATTAATTTGAACCAAATCCAAGGTGTCCGCGCAGAGAACTTTCGATAGATTTTTCATTTAAGCCAATTGTTTTTTCATCAAATCATCTAATATTGACGAATTTTTAACTATGTCATTCATCTCCTCTAAGAAACGAAAGCACTCTCAAGCAACGATGGTTTTATGCTTCGACAGGATCCTTTCATTTCCCTGGGATATCCAACAAAGATACCTTCCAAAGATCGGGCCGACTTATCCTTTGTCGGATCTTTGTCTAATTCAAATACCTTCGAATCGAAGCTCCTCAGGTTGTCATAACTCAGCGATTCGCCTGTTTCATTTTTCGAATGAAATTTCTCCACCTAAAGCGCTTGCTGGGCATCGGTGCGTATGTAACACGTAGTGGCAATGGCATCGATCCAGAAACTCATTGTCAAGCCTGACTGAAGCAATAGATATCTAGCCATATCCTACAAAGTATGATTGGATCTCTCAGCCATCCCTGCTGTGGAGTGAGGGACTGTCAATCTGTGCTCGATGCCGTTTTTCACCAAGTATTGGTCGAATTCGGTGTTGCAGTATTCGCCGTTGCAGTATCCGACTGGAAATACTTTATCTGTCTTCCATTCGTTCCACTATGACCTGATACGATTTGAACGCCTCAAATACATCATTCTTTTCTCGTAGGAAGTACACTTCTTTTTACCTCATACAATTATCAATAAAAATTATGAAATATCGTGCATTATTTGTTGCCTGTGCGATATGAATTGACAACATCCGAATACAGAATCTTTAATGGCTCTGTGCATGGATTTCGGTCATTTGGAAAGAGTAATTTCTCTTTTCATCTTTTCCCTTAGACATGGTGCGATAACTTATCAACTTATGTCCTTTAGACTTATATCCGATGAAACCGGTCCCGAATCGAACGCGTAAGATCACGAGCATTTAAATGACCCAACCAGTAGTGTCACTTCAACAGTTTGAAACACTCCGTTGCGATCGCGGCCTTGATGCATTTCACATCTTCATAGATAATATAAATCACCTCTACGGTCCACTACAAATCTCACATCACCGTCATGATTTACTACTCGCGCTTCTCGGCCGCTAAAAATTACGTGTCCCATATCCATTATTAGCTATCGAAATTGTTTGTTCGTAAATCGGACACATATAACATATTGTATTTTGGAACAGCATCTATCGTTTCTCTTGCTCAGTTATAGTAAGTAGAATTTCTCCTTCGCCCTTTATTTCTGCAAATGTATGACTAACTAGATTCAATTTATTTTTGCTTGATTTGTGCATCCTTTGAAAACTTCTTTCTGCGTCACCACAAAGATGAGCAGTGCATCCGCTGTCAAAAATCCGGGTCGAATTATTGTATCGCATTTGCCTCCAAATGTTTCTTCAATAGGCACAGCAATGGCAGGCGGCGTAGGAATCATCGACGACACTTGTCGAATCTTCTCAGAGACTTTACCTTCTTTCTTATTCGGACAATCTGGCCTCTTGTCTTGTGTCTTGTGTCTTATAATGCCACAATCATAACACTTTACCGTCCAGTTATTATTTTCGATTCCTTTTTCATTTATCTTTTTTCTTTTAAGACGTCGAAATTTTCTTGATTTATCACTCTTCGCCAGTAATAAGCTCTCCTTCATTCTTTCTTGTTTCTATTTCTTCTAAAATCTTAACCTTCAATTCTTCAGTCGTGGGAAGCCTATCTCGAGATTCAATAGCGCATCTAAAATTCTCAAACGAAAAAGGCTATATAATAACATTATAATCAACAGATCATCATTTATCTGTACATTCATACTCTCTAATTTGTCAATAGAACATCGCATCAAAGAACTTATCGATGCTCCTTCATATCTCCGCTATCTTGTCTGTTGATGAGCTGCTTTAACAACATTGCTTTTCTTGCGGGCCCCTTTGAAACATAGATTGACGATTTAACCATATAGCATGTGACGTTTCGCATCCACGAATCTGCGATAATTCTGAAGGATGAATTGAAAAAATTAAGTCTGGCTTTCCTGTCCGCAATTATCCAGGCCTCTATTAAGGCGTTTCTATCCGCACCAGCTGCGGGTTCCGGCTTAACTTTCTGTCTACTGATGTATTCCCACAAATCATTTTTTGTGGGCAAAGCCTCTACCTGCAACTTTCAGGTATCGTAATTGTCTTTAGACAATAACTCAATACGATACGGTCCATATGACGATGAAGCCAACAAAGCAAGCAGGTTCGAGCGAAAGAAATTTGCACAATTTATTCGAACACGTGGACAATTTAACCTCGACACGTGGCATACTCTGAGCCCTCATAACCTGTAGAATTTGCAGAGTTGCACGAATCCTTACTCATTAATGTTAGGCATAATCAGAGTCAATAGCAAGAACAATTGTGAAAAAGGGCCTTATAAATACACCTTTTTTAAGCACAGAGTCGTTTATATAAAAGGAAAAATCGCGATAGAGTTCTTCGATTGAGTTCTATATCGTTGTTGTTGGTCTCGAGAAAGAGTTACCATGCAATATGGAGTATCTTGATTATTGGCAAGATAATCGAGATGGCGTCACAGATTTCGATACAGTAACAGCACGAGATGATCGGAAAATGATTATTTTATTCCAACAGCTTGAGATCCAACAAAGCTCGGCATGCCCTGCGCAAACCGTCGCAGAGTACAACCGCAGTCGAAAGCATGACTTGTTCGCTGTTGAAGAATCTCAAAACATGAGTCGTTAGGACGGGGGGAAGAGTTGCCTTAGACGCAACTTCCTTATCGGTATTGTTAGTCAATGGCTCCGCGATTGAGAGTATATGAAGCAGCAGATATATTGTGCTTCGCCTGCAGACCTTGTATTGACCGGAAGTGCATTTATTGATGAAGATGCATGAGAACAAGAACACAACCAATTGATGCAAGGTTACGACTACGAATTTCCGCGGCTCTTTGTGATACCGGGAATGCCACGAAGTTTTTGCAGTAATAAATAACGTAATCACCTTGATAGAAATGGCATTTAGGTTGCCGTATACAAAGATGACTGCTTAACACTTGGCTGCAATTTCACCTCAACTTTCTTTGCGGGAGTGATACTAGCCTTTATGGTCTCAGAACCTGAGAACGATAAAATCTAACAGCTATTTAAGCAACGGCAGCTCGTTGCCCATTAAGAAAGTTTCCCACTCGCGTAACGTGAGTAAGGAGGTTAGAATGAGAACGAGAAGATCGTTCCATTGTGGGATGCTTCAAAGCCTGAAATGCGTACAAACGTTTCGCGATGCCGTCAGAGATCCTTCTGAGATCGATTGAATTTTCCTTTGCCATAACCGACAAATCCATTATAGCCTTGGACAATTACACGATTGTTATCATATCAATCCCTGAGACTGACCATGCGACATCGTAATTAGCGTCCGACAATTCTAATGAACTAATTACAGCGCATCGCCAGTAAGAGACGCCCGCAGATACTGAAATCTTTGCGTATTTGAGAGCAAGGCATTGGAATAACAGAGTTAAATGTTTCGAAAAACGGGAACTATTCATCATATTTGCCGGAAAAAGATAAATTTAACTTAGGCAACTGAACGTGCGTACCATGATTGGAATCGCACTTGAGAAGGAAGGAGAAAAAATGGACGTTCGGAATGTCGGCGAAGAGGAAATGAACTCGCGGATCTTGGCGGATAACACATAGAACGCTTCCTCGAAACCGTCTCAATCGTTCAGCCTTCGGCCTTATCCAACGATTCTAAACGCGATTGCACTTCGTTATGTTCCGCCCAATAGTGTTCGAGTTTCGCCTTCCGCTCTTCGAGCTGAGCCACTATTGATGTGTTAATGACCTACATAAGTAAGATACATGATGCCTTTATGGTCGCACGATGTCGCTTAAGTATCGTAGTTCCTGATTAGTTGATCATTTTGAACGCAAATATGATCGCGTGTGCGCGACGGACGCAGCGAAGGGAACTTGATTGGCAACGGAGACAATGGTCTTCCTTATCTTATTACGCAATTTATCCTAGAAGGGGATGCGATAGATACTGAATGCCTCCCAGTTGAGCGTTGATGGACGGAAACGTTTGTCTCGCAAATGCCATTGAAGGATGTCTTCCATTGCATGTCGTCTGGATTGGGCCTTGTTTTCCGTCGTTGACAAGATTCTGCTCACAAGATACTTGATACTGCGTCAGGATATGATGTAATGAACCGAGCTGATCTCTGATGCTTAGATGCGACTGCTTTTATTGAGCTGTGTGCTGCCGCTGGTGCGACATTTGTCTCGTCTCGATGAGATAATCTTGTCTGACTGCCAAATTACTGCTCGCCACTTCATTGAGACCAAATACTTGACAGAATCTGGCTCGAAGAACCAAAGAAATGCGATTTTGCTGCAGGACGTATTTGTGATGGCACGGTCACCAAACATTTTCCGCGATGATTGCTTCGAGAGCACTTGATAAAAAAAAATGAGATTTTTCCTGCCTTCCCTGCTTTATTTAAACAGACCTCAGATGCGAGCGAACGTGTTTTACAGTAGATGCAGAAAGGGTCTCAACGGTACGGTAGCGCGATAAAAATCTTTAGCACTGGGCGAGGCGCGTGCTATCGACGAGACAGTTAGAGCGGCCACGATGATCTGAGTGTTGTCGATTACGCACAACGCATGCGTCGCTTAACAATCGACATCTCGCGGATTGATCGATTTTTTTATCAGACGATGTGATTAGAAGCCATAAACAATATATGGATATCGAAGTCTTAATAATAAAATAAGTAGAAGGGACAGAGAGAGAGAGAGAGAGAGAGAGAGAGAGAGAGATAATATGTAATTTTATAATAGAAAATAAATTACATACAAATAGGAATGCTTCGTTTTCTTTCAATATATT
>NW_012130066.1:8829995-8831083 GCF_000143395.1 Atta cephalotes | reverse complement strand
AAAAAACTGGTTATTATATTATATTATATACATTTTTATATTATATATATTATATATATATATTATATACATTTATGATTCAAAGTATTGTCGCTGGCCACTACTTTCTCCCATCTTTCGGGTAACGTACGAATCCCGCGTCGAAAAAATTCGTCATCTTTTGAGGCTATCCATGAATCGATCCAATTTTTTACTTCTTCATAAGACCGGAAATACTAGTCAGTCAGGCCGTGTGCCATTGATCGAAACAAGTGATAGTCAGAGGGAGCAACGTCTGGAGAATACGGCGAGTGGGGTAGGACTTCCCATTTCAACGTTTCCAAGTATGTCTTGACCACTTTCGCAACATGGGGTCGAGCATTGTCATGCTGCAAAATCACTTTATCGTGTCTCTCGTTGTATTACGACCGTTTGTCTTTCAATGCTCGGCTCAAACGCATCAATTGCGTTCGATACCGATGGCCTGTGATTGTTTCAGTCGGTTTTAACAGTTCATAATACACTACGCCGAGCTGGTCCTACCAAATACAGAGCATGACCTTGGAGCCGTGAATATTCGGTTTGGCCGTCGACGTGGAAGCATGGCCGGGACTCCCCATGATTTTCTGCGCTTGGGATTATCGTAATGAACCCATTTTTCGTCCCCAGTCACAATGCGATGCAGAAATCCCTTCCGTCTTTGCCTTTCAAGCAGCTGTTCACAAGCAAACAAACGTTCAACATCTCTCGGCTTCAATTCGTACGGCACCCATTTTCCTTGCTTCTGAATCATTTCCATGGCTTTGGCTTGAGGCGTTTTGAAATGGCTTGTTGAGTCACTCCCAATGATCGTGCCAATTCTTCTTGATTTTAACACGAGTCTTGCTCAAGTAATGCCTCCAATTCTGCATCTTCGAAAACCTTCTCTCTTCTACCGCTATGCCGGTCTTCGACGTCAAAATCACCGTTCTTGAAGAGTTGAAACCATTCACGACACGTTCTTTCACTAATAGCGGCCTCACCATAAGTATTTGAGAGCATTCGATGAGCCTCAGCCGCAGATTTCTTCATATTGAAGCAAAAAATTGAAACCTCCTGCAAATGACGAG
>NW_012130066.1:8800063-8828571 GCF_000143395.1 Atta cephalotes | reverse complement strand
TATATATATATATATATATATATATATATATATATATAATTATAAATTATAAATTAATAAAACATCATAAAAGAATTTGTATATTGTAATTAAAGAACTGAAAAGGATATGGGCAGGAAGGCGTCAAGTGCAGAAGGCGTCACGCAAATAATACATCTATGAAGTATATACTTCTTTATTCAATAAAACGCGCTTACATGTTTCGGCTCACTTTTGAGCCCTCTTAAGAAACAATACAAATTAACATAAATAAATTGTAAATAAAAATTATCTTGTCATGATGAGTTCCTCTACTTTGAGAATTTAAATGCCAGAATTAAACCCAAAAAGAGTGAAAGAAAAAGAAAAAAGAAAAATCAACGAAAATAAGAAAATGATGGAAATATGGGAATAAAGAATATGAAAAACTAATTTGTCAAAAAACTTTTAGATTATAATTAATTAAATCTCGGAAATAAGGACGCTCCTGATCACAAATCACAACTATATCGCAATAAATTATTTTACTTTACTATGAATTATTCAAAAACCAGTTCTTGATATTTTGGCCAGTCAGTATCAGACACAATGAGTCATTTTTAGTTTTAGCTAGTATTATTCAAGATTACAAATGGAAAAATTTAACACTAAAACGCTAATCAATTCCATGAAAATGAAAGTTGGAAAGTAATCAAAAAATTATGTCAGAAAGACTCATTACTGCATACGAATGACACTGACTAGACATGACAACAACTCTAGCCTTTATAGCTTGTCTATAATCGGGAGATAAACCTTGGGAAGCTCCTCCATATCCGTCTGCAGTTTGAATCCATGCATCTGTCTCCTGATGAATATCATCTCCAAAATCAATCTCTTCTTGTAGTGAGGCTTCTCGTCCAATGTTGTAACGTTGTCCCAATCAAAATCATGGTAAAGGTAGCTATATAATTAATCAACGTTATTTTAAAGGTAGTTAATTAATCAGTGTTATTTTAAATGTAGTTAATTAGCCTGTGTAATTTTAATACGTGTAAGAATCGAGTACATCACGCGCATGTAGAGAAATTTCTATAAAGATATTAATTTAAAATATATCACAATATATCAATAAGGACACTCTATGTCGGTACCTTTGATCTCTGCGTCACGGTCACGTGAGCATCCGCCATTTTAACGTTTAAAAAATCCAGGATATCGAAAAAAGATATAATGCCCTCTAATAATGTAATCCCATACTAAAAAATTTTACAAAAATACAAACTAATGAACAAAATTAATTCGAAAATAATAAGAACTAATAAATAAATCAAATTTATTAAGTTATATAATAATTATGAAACAAACATTTTTATTCAGTTATTTTTTGTAAAAAAAATATCAAGAATATAATATAAATTTTATTTACATAATATAGAAAATAAAAAAATATATTTGTGGTTTTATCTAATTAAACATAAATATAAAAATATATTAATAAATAATTATGTATAAAAAGGAAGTAATATTTAAAAAATGAATAATAAATTTTATTTAAAAATAAAAACACATATGTTTAATCATATATTAGTACATTGACTTATAATTTACATTATATGTATACCGATATATTAATATTATACTAATTACAATTTGCAACATTTGCTGAAAAATAATGAAAATTATTCATGTTTCCATATAATTAATTTTTGTGGATTTTTTGGCGATTTAAAATTGCGATTGATAAATTTTAACGTATAGTATAATTACATTCTAGCATAAAGTTTTTTTAGATATATATGTGGAAATTGATCACATGGATAAATAAAAATAATTTTGTTGAATTCTATTAAAAGCTTTTTTATAACATTTTTTTTCAAAGACAAAATTTTCAAAACATTTAATGAAAATATTTTCTAAATTACAAATAGATAAAATTATTATGTAGCATATGAAGTGTTCCAAAATTAGAAGAATTTATTTGATAGGCTTTAAAAAAAGAGAATAAAGAATGATCATCAAATTCAGTGTGACTTGTACTATATTCTTTGCAGACATTGCATGTATAGACATTTTTAATTAAATTCAAAAATGTATCTAATTGAATTTTTTTCCATCATTTTGAGTTTTTGATAATCAGTATCATTAGAAATAAAATTGTTAATGATCTCATCAATTTTTTCATTGATTCATTAGCTTCAAAATTTTTTAAATCATTTATTTCCATTAAAATATTATCAAAAGTCTTCTTCATAGTTTTCATGGCCAGTATTCAGAAAATTATGATAAAGTAACATATTAAATAATCTGATAAAAGAAAATCAGTTGGATTTAAACTAATTCCTCCTTTCTCACGAATCTTTCCAAATAAATTTTCAAGTGAATCTTGGTCCAGCTTTCTTGTTGAAAGAAACTTAAATCCTTTTGATTCCAAAAAATTCCATACTTTTAGCAGAAATTGTTATTTTCCAATCCGAAATAAACTTTATTCTATTAATTACGTCTAATTTTTAGCATCAAAAAGTCATAATGATTCAAAAAAATGAATACAATCATTTAAGAATTCAATTTGAAAAATCTAGGCCTTTAAAAACGTGAGCATATTCTTTCTCTCCATTGTATTTTATAGTTGAGTTTAAGATATCAAACAATTTATCAATTCGATCAATGAAAGTGACTATACCAATAGCTTCAGCAGGTAATCTATTAAAATGAATATACATATTCATACTAGCTGTTACTGATGTACTTAATAATTAAACTGCGTATCGAACTTTCATTTCTTCAAAACAACTCGGAGTGATATGAGAATTTGTTAATTTTGGAGCTAATCGAATATTACATTTAGAATCTTCTTCATAAAATTCTTTAATATATTTAAATATATTTTAATATATTTAAATGAAAATGATATTCCGTAAATATAAAATCATATTTTAGAAACATGTTTCGAAGCGCCTTGAATATGTGTGGATTATCATATATAAAGAAAATATTAGCATCATTTATTGTAAAAAAAGAATTTTCTTGTGTGATTCCTAATTGATTTATTAAAATTATATTAGAGCCCATATCGCAAACTATACCACTTTCAGATATAATACCACTTTCAAATTGATATTTTGTAATTTAATGATGCATTCAATCAATAATTCTTTTAAAATTAGTCATGGATGCAGAAAATACATATAATAATGATTGCTTCCAAGTACCAAATATACATCGCGCTAAAAAAACGCACGTCTGCCTTGCTGGTTTGAATGATTTGCATTGACCATTATCAACTAAATCAATAACTTCATCTTTGTTTATATTATAATATAAGTGAGATTTAATTGACATCTCATCAATGCTAATTGTACAATACATATCTTCTTCTTTCATAACTTTAGTTTTTATCAACATAAAATCAAAGAAATTTTGATTTATATCACATTTTATACAATAATTAAATTTCTATTAATAATTCTCCTCAAAGTTTTAATCGATGACAAAATGAAAATTGAAGATAACGTTTTATACATTTTTGGACCTTTGAAATAAAGTCGGAAACAATATTCCTTAAATTCTATAGAATATCTTTGGCCATGTTTTTTTAGTTTACAAAGTAAAAGCTGCTGTTTAAAAAACGTAGCCATTTCACAAGGTAAAAACTTATTGTATACATTTTTAAAATCAAAATTCTCTTTCCTTAATCTATTAATTTTTAAGTTTTTTTTCTCTTTACACATTAATTTTAATTCAAGTTGTCTTATCCTCATTCGCAATTTTTTATAGCAATTTTTTATTTCAAGCCGGTTACGATGAAAATGTCTTAATGTATATGATGAATGTTTGAACACTTTTATTTTTTCGAGATAATGGCTGATGTTCAAAAATCTGTTCATTATGAAACATTAATCTTCATTTTTTTTGCAGAAGGATGTATCACAAATTGGAAAATTTTTCATAGGAACCTTACAATTGGTAGATTGATTCAGAGGTTTTGAAATTTGAAAAATCGAAGCGTGTACGTCTCTCTCTGCTAATGCTGCTTCCTCTTTCATTGTAATATCCTCCGATTCATTAAAGATATATGAAGTAGAAGAATTTAGCAAATTTGACATTATAAATTCATCTTTCTATAAATTGCAAAAATAGAGAGATATTAATCTTTGATTCTATTCACAATTACATTTATGGTATATTTATTGGGAGTACAAATTAGTTCGGTCCGTTTTCCTAAAGATAGTTCCAGCTGTTATGAATGATTCATAGTGACAGCTGATTTTGACGGTTTCAGAGAGGTTAAACATCTGCTAATATAATAATTCTAATTCTCTGCTAATATAATATTTAGTTTATATCGCTTTGAATTTCATACAAAAACCTTGATTTTTACTGTGTTTGAAATGTCGAATTTTATGTTAACCAAGCATTTGCGGGAGGTTTTGATTTTCTGCTTTAATTGGAAGAAAAGTGCGGTTGAAGCCCATCGAATGCTTGTCGAAGTTTATGGTGACACTGCTCCAGCTGATAAATCATGTAGGAAATGGTTTCGACGTTTCAAGGATGGAGATTTCAGCGTTGAAGACAAGCCTCGCTCTAGACAGCTAAAAAAATTCGACAAAGAATTAGAGGCATTACTCGAAGAAAATCACAGTCAAATGCAAGAGGAGCTTGCAGAATCATTGGGGATAATTCAACAAGCCGTTTCTGTTTGACGATTGAGAGCCAATTATTCAAAAACAAGGAAATTGAGTGCCTTATGAACTGAAACCGAGAGACATTGAAAGGCGATTTTTCACTTGCGAACAGCTGATTCAAAGACAACAGAGAAAAGATTTTTTGCAGATTGTGACTGGAGATGAGAAGTAGATATTCTACGACAACCCCAAGAAGAAAAAATACTAAATATACTAAGCCCAGTCAATCGACTATTGCCATCGACCTCAACATCAACACCACGGCCAAAGATTCATGGTTCGAAGATCATGCTCTGTATCTAGTGGGACCAAAAGGATCTTATTTACTATGAGCTGAAACCTGGCGATTCCATTACGGGCGATCGGTATCTACAATTGATTCATCATACGAGCAAAGACATGATAAAGTTATTCTTCTTCATGATAATATTCGGCCTCATGTCGTTAAAGTCGTAAAAAAATATTTGGAAACGCTCAAATGGGATGTTTTACCACACCGTATTCTTCGGATATTGCTCCTTCTGATTACTGGTTGTTCTGAAGGATGCAGCAAGTCACCGGTTCACTTCTTTCGCAGAAATCGAAAATTGGCTCCAAAATTGGATCCCCTCCAAAGACGAATTTTTCATTTTTTCGAGATGGAATTCGAAAATTGCCTGAGAGATGAGAAAAAGTAGTAGACAGCGATGGATAATGTTTTAATTGATTTATTCATTCATTTTATTTTGGAAATGCACAAAAAAACGGACCGAACTAATTTGTACTCCCAATATATTTTGTATGTATAATTATAATCAATATCTATAAAGACGGGAATGTGTGCGTTTCCAAAATTCTATTACATGATTGTGAAGATACTGATAAATCTGCATTATTCTACAAAATAAAATTATTATGATTAGAAACTGCAATAATTAAAATTATAAAACATTAAAACATACATTAAATGATAATTTATTTAAAATATTTTTGTAATAAAAATATTATTGTAATAAAAAATAGAAAAAAATAGAAAATGCTATAACATTAAGTGACATTAAAAACATTATGTTATTTAATTATATGTTGTTTTTATGATTAACCATTTTGATATTTTATTTAGATATGAACGATTCACACTTTATATCTTTGCGTTTAATACATTGAACATAGTACTTTCAATTCAATTGCACGAATTGATTTAAAATTACTGTGAATGAGATTGTCAATTAATATTGACAAACAAAATCTTTTTACACTATATTTTATTTTAAATACATGTTATTGTAAATATTTATAGAATGACATACTAATCTGAATGTTCTCATCATTTCCAATATTTATTTTTAAAGTTGGAATCGCATTATGACACAATCTATTTCTTAAATAGTTTGTAAACATATTTTCAAAATGATTACTACAAACTCTGTAAACTTATACAATAAGTGCAGTTTAGACATAAGATTTTCTCGAAGACATGCGATAGTCATAGATTGCTTTGCTCTAAAAAACATAATTAAGGACCATGTAAACATAGTCAATGTAAAAATATTATCTTTTTCACAAAATTACATTTGATTATATTTAATTAAGTTAACCTAGCATAAACTATTTACTTTTTATAAAAATTTATCTTTCGATATCTTTGGGATAACGAAAAAAAGTGCATTGTGAATTTTTATTATTATTACTACATTGTTTAATACTGCACGTAACATAATTTTTCTTTTTTTAATCCATTTTTTAGAAATATTTATGGCGCAGCTCTTAAATTGTCTTCTTTTGCCACGGATATCTGCTCACGGGATCTGTGTAATATATATTCTTGTTATCTTGCATTTCATTTTGGATCTGGTCCAAAACAAAAGCCATACCTGCGCGAACACGCATTTTTTTGCTGAGTGTCTCTACTGGTTATACTGTGGTACTGACTGGTGGAAACGATGTCTTTTCGAGGAATTATTTCTGACTGAGCTCCATGAATATCGTTAATATTTAGCAAGTAATAGGCAAACGAAAATCTGTAGAATATTCTAGAATTATCCTCGAAATTATCCCTCTTATCGCAAGACGTCACCCCTTAAAGTATATAAACCGATGCTGCGAGGATCTCGGGCTCTCATTTCACTTATTCGTATCCGACAGCTTATCTCGTTCATTCAGTTATTAGTCTTACATTATTTCCCCAATAGCACGGTAAGCACGACATGTTTCGATAATTAGAAATTTTTCGGTCTCACTAAGTCAGCGGCTAAGTCCCGACGGGGAACTTAGTATTTTCACGGCACCGCAGTTTCAGTACTTATAGTATAGTATAGTTTCAGTACTTATAAAATTTTCATTACTATTATTTCGCTATACTTATAAATTTCGTGACTTACTTATTTCTGATACTTATATCTTTCAGTACTTATAGTAGCTTTATAAAAACTCATATTTATAAGCGCCTTTCCAATCCACATGGTAGCGAATCGTGACCTGGGATCCACTACATCAAAGGTGCCAATACTTAGCGTCCATATTAGGCATTCGGCAATGTAAATCTGAGATGCGAACTAGCAGATGGCGAGCTTGATCACATGATCTTCGAACAATCCGAGTGCCAAGAATTAATTCCGAATACTACAGATTTGTCCTTTAAGGATAAATTATAAAATAAAATTGTTTATTTTTATATGAATAAATAAAAAATATCCTATTGATTGGAAATTTCTTTTGCTTTATTAGAAATTAATAATAGTCTTATATTAAAAATAGATCATTATACATGAATGTAGCAGACTCATATGCAAGGTGTGTTTTCTTAAAAGAAAATGCTAAATAAAATTGCAAAATAAATTTCAGCAATTTATAATTTATATCACTTGATTTATATTACTCATATGAAGATATCAATTGTATCGATGATTGGATAGCCTCAAAAGATGAAGCGTTCTTCCGACGCGGTATCCACATGCTACCAGAAAGATGGGAAAAAGTAGTGGCTAGCGATGGCCATTACTTTGAATAAAACATTATGTACCGTTCTTTCACAATAAATGCTTAATTTTTGATAAAAAACGGAAAAACTTATTTGTATTCCCAATATTACTAGGTATGTAAATATGAAACCGGAATTTACCAATAGATGGCCACAGCTGTCAATGTAGATACCGTCAGACGGCACCATTGACGCCATTTCCTTGTTCTAACATCTGACAAAGATTTTCAACTCACAACAATACAAGTTTCATACAACAGTATAGTTTGTAATAGCGTTGAACATCGAATTTTGTGCCTGGAAACTACGATTTGCGGATAGCATTGATTTTCTGTTACCATTTGAAGAAAACTGCTGCAGAATCGCATCGAATGCTTGTCGAAGCTTACGATGAGCATGCTCTTGGTAAATCACAGTGCTTTGAGTGATTTAAAAAATTCAAAAGTGGCGATTTTGACGTGAGAAACGAAGAACGTGGAAAACCACAGAAAAAGTTTAAGGACAGCGAATTGCAAGCATTGTTGGATGAAGATGACACTCAAACTCAACAACAACTCGCGGATCAATTGAATGAGACACGAGAAGCCGTCTCCATACGTTTGAAATCTATGAGAAAGATCCAGAAGATGGGTTCCACATGAACTGAATGAAAGACAGCAGGAAAACCGAAAAACCACTTGCGAAATGCTGCTCGCCAGGTACAAAAGAAAGTCATTTCTCCATCGAATTGTGACTGGCGATGAAAAGTGGATATATTTTGAGAATTCTAAGCGTAAAAGATCATGGATAACTCCAGGCGAACCATCGACATCGACTGCAAGGCCAAATCGCTATAGACGGTAAACAATGCTCTGTGTTTGGGATCAGAAAGGTGTGATCTATTATAAGCTACTAAAACTTGGCGAAACCAATTAATACTGAACGCTATCGACAACAAATGATCAATTTGAATCAAGCTTTGTGTGAAAAACGACCAGTATATCAAAAAAGACAATACAAAGTAATTTTGCTTCGTGATAATGCACCATCACACACAGCAAAACTGGTCAAGGAAACGATTGAGGCATTTGGTTGGGAAATACTTTCGCATGCGGCTTACTCACCAGACTTGGCTCCATCCGATTGCCACTTATTTGCATCGATGGGGCACTTGCTCAGCAGCGCTTCACTTCTTACAAAGATGTACGAAAATGGCTAGATGACTGGTTTGGCTCAAAAGAGCAACAATTTTTTTTGACGTGGCATCCACAAATTGTCAAACAGGTGGAAAAAATGTATAACTACTGATGGACAATACTTCGAATAAAATATTTTTTATCATTTTCATGCAATAAACGTGTATTTTCTATTAAAAAATTCTGGTTTCATATTTACATACCTGGTATAACAGTTCAAATACACTATTTATAAAATAGAAGTATTAAAAGAAATAAATATACATTATGTGTTAACGAATCAGTTGGTATACATTATAAATATACAAGTTATAAATTTAATTTAGGCCCGAAAATCTTCACTAGTTCTGCAAACTCGGTTTTTGAATCCGGAGTGGATTGAGCTCGATTGGCTCTAGAATAATACCGAACAAATGAGATGACATGTAGCAGAAAGATGCGAGCTGCCGAACGATTTTCAAGGTAAAAGAGCAAATGGATGCCTTCGATTTGCAATACCGAACGTCTAATATACCTACTGTATGTACTTATACTGTGCTCTCGGCCACGTGGACTATGGATGGTGGATCATCATATTCGAACGAAGGGCGTCATCCTGATGCACTTCAAGGTGTTCAGAAAATCAGAGTATTGGTAGAGTGAAATAAACTCTGGGTGCACTCCAAGAGGTGTGTTCCAAAATTTGACTCTGTCAACTCCGAGTATCCTTTATCTTTATTCAACATTTAATGACCAACAAGAATAAAATAATACTCGAGTTGATAGAATTGAATTTTGGAACGCAACCCAGAGTGATTTAGACAAAGGAATTTCTGCCTTGGGTGATGCGATTGAGATGTCTCTGTCTGAAAATGAAATGAAAAGAAATGAAAAGATTATAAAAGATTAATTGCTATTACAATAAAAATTTTCTCGCTTCAAAATCATTAAATTTTCTATTTTCTTCTTCAAAAAGAAGTGGATCTTTTAATAATTGTGGAACTTAACCTTAATCTTTGTTCCATTTTGCGTATGCGGGGCGATTTTTAACCAACTCAAAAGTAGATAGAGTGATCTCGGAATGACCCAAAACGTTTCTGAATGCTTTAGGTAAATTATATCTGAAGTTTCTGAACGCCTAAAGCTAAGCACTCCACACTAAGTACTCCAGAGTTATCTAGGCATAATTCCTGAACGCATTTCCCCGTATTAGGCGTGGCGCAATCGGATCCTGACGCATAACTGCCGCCAGAGGCATTCCAAGTCGCCATCTTTAGGACGCGACCTGCTGCTGAGTACGCTTTCTCTCTCGAAGACTGTAATGCCAATGAAGAATGAGGATTCTTTGTTCCTCATTTCAAGATTCATAAATTTCCTTGACCAAAAAAAGAAGCCTTATTTCTTCTTCTTCTTCTTTTCAAGCTTCTTTTTTTCAAGGAAGGTTATGAGTTTCCTTGAAACGATGAGGAAGAGGTGCAGTTTTCATCACCAAGCAAACTTTCAAATTTATTTTATCACACTTGTCTTTTTATTTTCGATAGCTTTTAATTTAGATCTGTCGCATCGATAATAATTATTTTTGATAGTTTTTTTTCGAAAATAAACTCAGAAATAATTTCTCGTTTCGAAAATAAAAGTCGAAAGTTTTCGAAATTTCTATTGATTTCGATGGATTTTTGGCTCCAATTTCGATTAATTTTCGAGTTGAAAATAAAATCTTGAATTGATCTAGTCAGCATAAAAATATACTAGAGTCACTAATGCAATAAGTAAATTCGACAAGTAGTGTCACTAATAGCGTAACAGTGGTGGAGAAAATTTCATTAAAATTTCATTAAAATTTTATTATGTAAATAAATATTATTGAGCATCATATTTCAGAGGATACACAACAAAATTATAATAAAAAAAATTTATTTTATGAATTCGAGAACTAATTTTATGATGCACTCATGCACGGTCACCCATCCGAATCCGAATCTCCACTTACTTCATTTCTGTGATCGTATGGGAACTGCTCCTTCGAAGAACCATGAACTTATGCTAATGAATGTATGTTGTAACATATCTGTTCAAAGATGTTATGAAAAAGATGAAACACATAAAAAAAATATAATTATTATAATATTAAATATAGTAATGTACAAATGATGACATCTATGATAATAACTTGTTTTAATAATACTGTAAAATATTATTTTTGTTAGCTGAAATAATATTATTGCTCTAATAATATGTGTGTGTGTGTGTGTGTGTGTGTGTGTGTGTGTGTGTGTGTGCGCGCGTGTGTGTGTGTGTGTATTTTTTATTCTAATAAATTTTTTATACCAAATACAATTACAATTACTAGAAGTAGTTCTATGTTACGTCATATACTACAGTAGTAATACTACTGCAGTAGCAGTGACACTAGTAGTATTGTTATACTTCCAAATGATATTGGAAATTTGTATGATAGATAACAACATTTAAATTTCATTAATTTAAAAATCAAGATCGTATCGATTCGAGCTAGAATTAATCTAGCTAAATTTTGATAGAATCAATGATATTTTTTCTTATATATTTCTATATTATTCCTTGATTTCTTACTCATTTATCGTAAGAGATAGTTAATAGGTTGTCAGCATTTATGGTAAGAGACATTATTCTCTGAAATTCTCAATACAAAAGTAATAAGATTATATTAAACAAAGTATAAATAAAAATAATGTTATTCAGCAAAAATAGAATAATAAAATATTATAAGATACAAAGAATTACTAGAAGAAAAGATGTAGACTTTATCGACTTGTAAAAAATGTTCCGATTCATATAAAAAAATTCTACAATTTTCTAAAAAGTTATAAAATTATTTATAAATTCTGAAAAATTTTGAGAAAGCTTTTATGATTAGAGTGATATTGCAATTGTCGAAATGAAATCGAAAGAAATGTCGATTTGACTTTTGAACGAAAATATTCAAAATATAAGATTATGTATCACATATTTATACCAAAAATATTAAAAATGTATCAAACTCTCATTGCAACTCTCTCTACATAATTTTTTATCACTCGAAAACGTTGAAATTTCAATGCAAGTATTGAATCGATAATTTTTCCATCGAAACGACGTCTTTTTGAGGAACTATTTCTGATTGGGCTATGCTAAAAGCATTTTTTCCTTCATATAATAAGCATTATGACGAATTCGACTGAAAGCACTGATGCATATTAAAACCGTTGTACTAATTTGAGTATAAAAATAAAATGCAAATATTTTGAATTATAAAATACATATATTTTATCTAACAGTACAATAAAATGTATTTCACAATTTAATCGATTTCTATGTTTATTTATAAACATTTATTTAAGTTATTTTGTGTATGTATGGTTTTAATGTGCACAATAAATGCATCCAATCAAATTCACTATTAGTTTTATTTTTGTCCATTATTATTGTAAAATGCTTAATCACCTTATTTAATCAACAATGCTTCCAATAGAATTCGCCATAATGCTTATTATAGAAGGAGAAAATGCTTTTGGGGGAGTTTATTTCCGAAAAAAAGTTATCAAAAATAATCGATGCGTCAGATTTAAATTAAAAGCTATATAAAGTAAAAAACCTGATGTAATGAATTTGGAGATTTGTTTGATTATGAAGGCTACATCTCCTCCTTAAGGAAATTCTATAATCAATCTTGAGAAACAGAAGCTAATAAAACTCCTTGTTCAAGGAAGGTTTATGAAACATGAAATGAGAAACAAGGAATCCTCATTCCTCAAGAAAGGACTGTGAATAATAATGAATAATCCTTCTTTATTTTAAGGGTGGAGGAAGTCTCCAAGGATTCCTCGATTCTTCAAGATCTCCTTGTTTTATAAACTGATTTCAAGTCTGCCTTTCCGAAGGAAGGAATTTTTAGGAATTTTAATAACCTACTGAAGGGTAGCATGTTATAATATATAATGTAAGAAAATTCCTGTGACCACCACTGTAAATGGAGAACCATTGCCGCGAACGCCCATTTGGAACCAATTAGTTTGACAGATCATGAGCGAACTGCGTATGCGCGAATACTCCAGAGCATGCGAGCGGCAATGGTTCTATACGCTTCTAACCGAAGCGAGTCGAAAAACGAATCGCAAGATAAGCAAGTCGTTCGTAAGGCATAGTTCTGCTTTTTCACGCTCCGTTAACTTAAGCATGTAGTGAAGAAACGTATTCGTGAACATAAGGATATAATTATTCTGAATTAAAGTCTTTCTCCTTTCCTTTCAACAAAAATCTTTCACGTTTGGTCGGCGGCGCTTGCCAACGTGTACCATTGGCGACGTCCCCGGGCACGGAAGAATGAACAAGCAAATCAAAATCTTACAGCATTACTATTTCAGAAGTGGAATTCACCTCACACTATAATTTAGAGAACTATCAGCGTCAAATTCGCTGTAATCGTGTTCTACCGCGATTTTTTTCCGCGTAAGTTTAGGTACACATTCGTCTCCTACGAGCATGCTCCCTTCGCGTGATCTCGCGCCGCGAGTCTCGAGGTCACATGTGCGTTGTCGTTCATCCCTTTGATCAAACGGTCGAAATCCTCCTAGCACTTTGCTTATTAAAACTTCTGCTTATAAAAACTTCTCTGCTCCGTACAGGAGCAGGTGTGCATCGCGTGTTACAGTGACTTAAGGGATTTTCTTTGTGACTTTTTCTCATCAGTCCATGACATTTATGACAAAAATGAATCGCACTTATCTTGATGAGATATCTAACGAAGAACTCCGACAAAAAGCGGCACAACTTCAGCTGAAGGTGACAGCAATCTAGGATAGGGCATCCTTAATCGACACTATTATGAGTGATTCTGTTCCGCCTTGCAAGAACCGACAAATAGCTCAATAATTATTAAAGAAGTGGCTCAGCCTCGCAGCATCATTATCGAGTGGGCATTACGGCCACGATTCTCTCGGTTTCGCAAATTTACAAATCTCCGCCGTGAGAAGCCCTTATGTTTGGCCCTTAATGTCTGGCCTCAATTATAGCTCAATTGCAGCAGTAACAGTAACTTCTTCAGCAAGTTGTCCATTCTGTGAACTCCACAAGGTCTACAAACTCGCCAACAATCGTGAATCCAACTCCGAAAACGGCAGGATTTCAGCCAATGAATGCTTTGACAAGGCAGCGTCTCCTGCGCACGCCGTGAATCTTTTAGCGCCACAAATTCCTGACTTCGGCGATGCAGACTCGGAGAATGCGCAATTGTGGATCCAATGTGTGGATAAAATAGGACGCATCCACGGCGCTCCAGACGACGTGGTATTATTAGCCGAGACCACTCGTTTAATAAAAACTGCCCTAAGATAGTACGATCGGATCCAGCCTCATGAATCATGGATGGCGAAGCGCTAATCAGTCATTTCGGAAGGTTGATGTTGTTTCACGAAATGGCAATGCAGAAGATAGAAGCAAGGAGGTGGAGTCCGCAAAAGGAATCTTTTCAAAAATATGTCATGGATAGGCTAGCGATTATGAGCGATCTCCAATTAACGCCCAGAGATTCCATTCAGTTACTAATTATATAAACTGAAATCGGAAGTTCATCCTTGCGGGCCATTGCAGCCATGAATTCCGATCGTTTCTTTGATGAAATATATCGAATCACATCCATCGTAACGGAGACGGAGAAGAAATCAGTTCCAGTCAAGGCATCGAAGACTCTAGAAACCTGTTCAGCGGGAACAGGTCATTCTTTCAAGACCTATAAGACGAAGGGATTCTATATCTATTGCAAGGCATCGAGCCATCTACGAGTAGAGTATCCGAAATTGAAGAAAAAGGAGCAGCCGCCTATGACCATATAGGCCAAGACGCAGCCCAATCGCAGCAGTCCAGCTTACTCCAGACGATTCCACAATAGCTTTGGTACAGCTGTCAAGCAATAGGAACGTTTTAATTAAGAGTTCGTCAATAAAAATTTTTGAACTTAATAATCGGAAATGTAATCTCAGCGCTTTGCTGGACATGGGAAGCCCTATCTCTTTTTTAAATTTCAATATCTATCGAGAATTTCGAGATCCTTCACTTGAATCTTTCAAACGATCCCAACGTGTTTATAAAGTGTCAAATAACACACATATCGAGATTCAAGATTCTGTAAATTCGCATTTATATTTAGAGCAACTGCCGAATTCTTTGTTCCCCATAGATTTACATGTCTTGCGGACAATCCATTGTCAACAGACATCTTGGGACGCGATACTTTCTCGATAAACATAACATTTGTCCGCTATTTACGTTCCGGGAAAATCCGTGGACGAAAATACCAAATACGCAGAAATAGAATTATTTCCGGCAGAATTGCTGCAAATTGCCTTGTGTTACAAATCGGTGACAGTATTTGAGAATATAATTGACAAAATTTCCATTGACTTTGATTCGTCGAATTAAATCCAAGTTAAGATATTTATTGTTAGAATTAGACCAATCATCACCGGTAAAACGATGCACTCGCTGAGTTTCATAAATGTCTCGTACAAACCGCTTATTAGAACAGATAAATTGATCATTTATATTGACGATATCTTAGTGGCGATAGATTCTGTCCATGAAAATTTAGAAATATTATGACACACGCTCGTTATATTGAAGAAATACGCGTTGAATTATTCGAAGTATCAATTCCTAAAAAGATTGAATATCTTGGCTACACTCTTTCGTGTAATTCAATAGCAATAAGTCAAAGACATACGGAGGCGGTACGAAATTTTCCGCAACCTCGTAATTTAGTGAAAGTCCAGCGCTTTTTGAGGTAACAAATTATTTCAGAAGATTTATTAAACATTATTCGCTTAAAGCACGACCGTTATACAATCTGCTCAAGAAAAACATTTCAATTTTGACTCTCCTTGTCCTTTCAAGAATTGACGTCATCTCCTTGAAAATTTATAAACGGCGAAAACCCAACTCCACACGGATGCGAATGCATTGGGTCTCGGAACGACCCTTATGCAAAAGCAATCCGATGGCAAGTGGGTACCTGTTACTTATTACAATCAAATGACAAATAAGGCTGAGATGAACTATCACAGCTTTGAGCTGGAAATGCTCGCAATGATCCACGCTATAGAGAGATTTTACATTTACTTATATAGAATTGAATTTACTATAGTGATTGCAACGCATTTCTATGCGATGAATAAAGCTAATCTTAATTCCAGAATTGCGCGATGAACACTTAGTTTACAAAACTATCGCTTTAAATTAACACAAAAAAGGCATGGATATGCCTTAGCCGAGCAATAGCATACGTAAATACTATGCCACTCGAGAGAGAATTAGAATACAGGCAATTACAGGATTATAAAGGCCATAGCGAACGAACTGGAATTAGCCGACAGCGAAAAATTCGAATTGTATATCGTAAAACACTGGACCCTGTCCGCATTTCGTAATCCCCGAATCGATGGTCGGCAATATTATTAAGGCATATCATGATGAGATGGCACATTGCGAGACTGAGAAAACGTTTCAAAGCAGAAATGCTACGTATTGATTCCCATCCATGAGAAAAAAAATAAGAGATCATATCAATCATTGTCTTATTTGTTTAATGGTCTTAATGGTCTTAATTGTCTAATTTGTTAAATTGCTAACGTTTCGCAAAATCAGAAAAAAAGGTGAAATGCAGTTTACTACAATCCCGAAAAAGCTGTTCGAGATACTTTATATGGATTACTTTGGTCCTCTACAACAAACCGAAGACAATTTTAAATTCATTTTTATAGTCGTAGATGCTTTCACACAATTCACGTGGCTTCATCCAACGAAATCAACGTTGTTGAAGGAGGCAATCGACTTTTTGAAAATATTATTTCCGGGTTGCCAAAAGAAGTTATTTCAAACAGAGGAATTGCATTTACTTCTCGCGAGTTCGATGCTATGGTAAATTCAAATAATATTGTCCATCATAAAGTAGCTGCGCCATGGGCCAATGGCATCGTAGAGCGAATCAATAGATTCCTCAAATCTACTTTGCAAAAACTCGTGGACGAGCCACACGACTGGAAACATTTTCTCAGCAAAGCCGCGTATATAATTAATAATATGTAATCCCATCACAGGAAACAAAGCCGAAACTCCTCAAGTCGGATACGACTTGAGAGGTAGAAGTGATTCCTCGCTCGCTGAATTTGTGAAGGAATTCACACAAATAGATTCCGATATAGAAAAACAACGAATGATAAATAGAGAAGCAGCCATTAAAGCAATCGAAAAGCTTCAAAATTATAATAAACAATTATGATCAAAAACATCGACAACCGATTCTCTACAAACAAGGCGACTTAGTCCTCGTGAAGGATGATCAACCGAAACCTGGCACAAACCAAAAGCTCGATCAAAATATAGGCCTTACATGGTCATGAAAGTTCTAAACAAGAACCCATTTGATTCAGGATATACCTGGCTTTAATTTAATGACAAAATCGTATGATTCTATATTATAACCTGTCGATCGATTTAAGCTGTGGATCAGGTTGGTTCGGACGATGCAAAAATATTAAAAAATTTTAAACTAGTCATTAAGTTTCTAGGATTTTGTTAAACTTTCATTAAGTTAAGCTATGCTAATATAAGGGTATAAGCATTAGCAGTAAGGAATTAACTTTTGTACAGCGGTATAAATAATTCTATATTCATAATGTCTTTAAATAAAAGGAACATTCAAAGTCAAATGTCATACTCAGGTTGGCCGAACTGTAAGAAAATTCCTGTGATCACCACTGTGGAGAACCATTGCTGCGAATGCCCATTTGGAACCAATTTGATAGATCACGAGCGATCTGCGTATGCGCGGACTCCGGAGCATGCGAGCGACATGAACCGAAGCGAGTCGAAAAACAAATCGCAAGATAAACAAGTCATTCGTGAGGCGTGGTTCTGCTTTTTCGTGTTCCGTTAACTTAAGCATGTAATAAAGAAATTCGTAGACATAAGGAAATATAATTATTTCCTGAAAATTCGTAGACATAAGGAAATATAATTATTTGCTGAAAATATATTCTGAATTAAAGTCTCCTTTCCTGACAAGAATCTTTCGTTTGGTCGGCCATGCTCGCCAACGTGTATCATTGGCAACGTCCCCAAGTCGAGCACGGAAGAACGGACAAATTGAAATCTTACAATAATATATGCAAACCTATTATAATATATACAAACCTATTATCGAATTACGAATAATAAAGGTTATAAAGACATTGACCTAGTTTTTATCGAGGGTTTGAAACCGGATCAGAATGTAAAAGAATTAACTAACTACAATCGAGTATTCCCCTGTTACAGTCGAACGACAGAGGAAATGCTTGACTGTAGTTAGTTGGTTTTTACATTCTGATCCGATTTAAACCCTCGGAGGAAACTAGGTCATTGTTGATTAAATAAAATCGATTAATAACATCCATATTCAAAATCCTTCCTTATTTTAAAAATGGAGGAAGCCTATGAAGGATTCTTCGATTCTCCAAGGGCCAGTTTCATCAACGCGAGTTAACTTAATCAATCATTGATTAACCAATCACTTTTACTGTTTAATAGAATCAACCAATTATGATAGACAGTTAATCACGATTAATTTTGATCGGCATTGGTGAAACTGGCCCCAAGGTTTCTTTATTTCATAAACGAACTTCAAATCCTGCCTTCCCGAAAGAAGGAATATTTTAGGGATTTTAATAACCTATTGAGGGTAGCATGTCATAATATATAATATATGCATACCTTATATTGTGAATTACGAATAATAAAGATTTCAAATGAGAATGGATTGAAATGGATTAAAATGGATTCAGATTTTTAGAAATACAGATTCATGAATGTTAAAATGAATCCTTTTCAATCTTGAATGTATTTTTATTCATTTATAGGAATTGCATAGAGCATATCTCTATGCCTTTCAATCTGAAAATAATATTAGCATTTTCTGTGCACATCATGAATACTACTCAAGTCAAAATTATGAATATAAAGTACAGTTTTTTAATTCAATTAATTCAAAAATAATCAGTAATTTCTGTACAACGTGAATACTGCTCAATTCAATATTTTGAATATGAAATGCAGTTTTTCAATCTAATTGAATAAAAAAAATTTTATTTAAAAATGGACCATAAGTGCCACTTAAATTATTTAAAATTATCAATAGGAAATTTTTTGTTTTAATTCAACTAAGTTGTAACGTAAAAATAATTGAATTATGTTCATTTGTTTAATTAGAAGTAAAAATGAATGATCGATGTGAACATTCGCAAATCAAGTCAAATACAATCCGAATATTAGGCTAATCACAGCAATATCGGCCAAGTGAGATTAGATTATCTGACATCAATGTTGTCTCATAGTATTGTAATAAATTATTTATACATTTTTATTATATCTGTTAAATGATGATATTTTTATTATATTTATATAATTTCGTTATTAGTTTAGCTGATTATAATTGAAATAGAGAATGAAAAACACATTTACTAATTGAAAGAACTGGTGTAGCAGGTAATGTTGAATTTAAGATTTATAGTCCAGAGATCCCAAGTTCAAATCTCACTAAAAGATGCGTTTTTTAATATCAATTTGAAGTAGTTTTTTTTCAAGTATAATTATTATAAATGTTTTAGGAATAAAATTTGTAACTCTTAAAGCTGAATGTTTTTCTTTTTTCGAATATTAAATTAGTATCAGCTTGGATTCAATCCATTTCAATCCATTCAATCCATTTTCATGGATTTAAAGTATGCATTAAAAAAATTTTAATCCATTTTAATCCATTTTGCTGGGGGTTTCGTCCAGCGGATTCCCACGACTCTTTTCTTTCATGGAGATCTGAAATACGTTGAAATAAAAAGACAGTTGCGAGTAACGCACAAGTTGAGCATTATAACCTAGAGAAGACTAAAAATTTTCTTTTCCCACATTAAAAACTAAAACGAAGAATCCAGTATCTCCTCGTAAATGTCACTCCGAGATAAACTAAAAATCAGTGCATATGCATGAACGGAACCAAAAGGACACCAAGTTTGTGCCTTTCGGACTTGCTTTAGTCCACTGCCGCTAAAGTAAAAATAAATATATCATTGGAAGCGTAAAACCAAGATATTTATTAATGGTCAAGTCGCGGACGATTTTCACGAATCCGTGATCACAAAATCTAAGAAGCGATACATGACGTTCAGGGGTAGATTTTGGATGGTCTCGTGTCGCTGCATGTGCGCTTTGTTGACGCACTGCACGTGCGTTTTCCCATAAATTTTAGGGTCATAAAATTTAGAAAAACACTTTTCCACACTACAGATTCCGATCAACATCCTTTCCTCATCCAAGATCTTGACCAATCCAAGAGCAAAGAAAAATCCTACTAAAGGGTCTTTCAATAAGAACGCTCGATTTTTAAATGTAAATTAAACAAGTTGTGTGTGAGATATCCACTCAATTTTTTTTTTATTTGAAAGAATATTTTATGGCATTAAGTATGGAATATAACGTCGCTCAAATGTGCGCCGCGGCTTCGCTTGGTGACACGTATTCGGGCGGTCCAATTTTCGATGACTTTCTCGCATAAATCTGGCTGAATTTGCTGGATGGCGTTTGTTATGTTGACTTTGAGAGCATCAATTGTTTGCGGTTTATTCGTATAGACCTGCGATTTAAGATAGCCCCAAAAGAAGAAGTCTAAAGGCATTAAATCGCACGATCTCAGTGGCCAATTCACGTCGCCGCCGCGCGAAATAACTATGCCCTCAAATCGCTCGTGCAGAATGTCCATCGTGGCATGCGGTGTGTGGCACGTAGCGCCATCCTGTTGAAATCACATGTTATCGGTATCTATATCATTCATTTTAGGCACAAGAAATTGCTTATCATCGATCTGTAGCGCTCGCCGTTGACGATTATGGTAATGCCCGCTTCGTTTTGGAAGAAGTATGGACCGATGATTCCACCAGATCAAAATCCGCATCAAACAGTGACTTTCTCGGAATGCATTTGAAGCTGGTGTATCTCGCGTGAATTAGTATCGTCCCAAATTCGACAATTTTGCTTGTTCACATATCCAAAAATGGGCCTCATCGCTAAAGATGATAAAGATGATGATTTGTTTGGCGAAATTTGGGTTAACTTTCAACTTTCCAGAACTCAATCAGCGAACACACGGCGTTGTCTATGGTCGTTTACCTTAAATTCCTGAATCAGTTGAATTTTATAGGGGTGCAGACCCAAGTCCCAACGCAAAATTTGCCAAGTTGAAGTCGCAGAAAGTCCAAGTTCTTGTGAACGATCAGAAATTGACCGCCTCGGATTTTCCCGTACATTCTCACGCATAGCAGCAATGTTTTCAGCAGACCTTGCGTTTCGGCGACATATTGGAGTTGGCTGATTATTTATCGGTTAACTCGAATTTGACCACCAAACGTCGAATAGTCGACTTGGCAAGACGGTTGTGGCGAGGATAAAAATCACGTAATGCGCGGAACGTTTCTCGAACGGAGCACTGATTTTGATAATAAAATTTTATGATTTGCACACGTTGTTCAACACCATGGCCTTCCATGGTGATTTGCCATACACTACTAAACAATTCACAACAAATTTGATAGATGTCACTTTAAGAACATGGCTACTATGATCTAACAAATTTCGAGCGTCCCTATTGAAAGACCCTATACGAAGAAGGAAAGGCTTTTGGTGCAGTTTATTCCCAAAAAAAGCTATTGAAAATAATTATGGATGAGACAGATCTACATTAAAAGCTATCGAAAATAAAAAGATCGGTGTGACGAACTAAATTTGGAGATTTGTTTGGTTATGAAGACTCTCCTCCTCAAGGAAACTCATAACTTCCTTTGAGAAAAGGAAGTTAATAGGGCTCCTGTTTGTCAAGGAAGGTTTACTACTGAAATGAAGAACAAGGAATCCTCAGTCCTCAAGGAAGGATTACTAAATACGGATATATGGCTCGCATTCAGAATTTTATCAATAAAAACGCGCTTTTATCTCTAAAATTTTATATAGTATGCGTAACATAAATTATAGCGCGCTAACATCATAAGCGCGTTCTGAATACGAGTCTATAAATATAGGTAATAAAGGTTGCGTGCCAAAGTTTATCTTATTACTTCTACCATGGCATATCATTTTAAAATTACAGCAAGTAATAAGAAGTACTGTTATACAGCTTCTCAACTATATAACGTGTTCTCAACGCTGGAAAATAAATTGTACTTGAATTTCCTCAGTTCAACGCTGCTAAAACATCACGAGACTAAACAAATTATTTCAATCTGATTTTATTGATCCGGTTAAATTTTTTAAAGATTTGAATCATTGTTTATATTCACTTTTCCAAATAGTAGTCATTCCGCCGCAAAAAAAGTATCGCATTATGATCTTGCAAAATTTGATTTCAAATGCTTTTGCATATCTCCCGAGTACATCAATTTTGAGTACGAATTTAACGTTTTATCTGCCAACATTCATAAAGATTCAGTTGTGCAAATCAAAGAACGTTGCAGAAATTTTTTATTTGTTCTTATATCGAAATTGCAAAAGAGAATTCCTGATAATATGAAAATACTTCATGAAACATTTGCGTCGCAATTCGCATCATCATAGATAAAAGCTGATATCACGGATATTGTAAACAAGTTCAAGCGTTCTCTGTGTAATAATATTGATTCAACTGTGACTGAGTGAAATTTGCTTCACAGAGCTGAAGTTACCAAAATTGTTTGCATTGAGAAATATTGGATCGAGATCAAGCTTATAGACGCAGGCGGAAATAAAAAATTCGGAAATATATCGAAGCTAGTTCTCGGATTATTTACTCTACCTTTCTCAAATGCTTCAATCGAATGCACATTTTCTATCGTAAACATTATCAAAGATAAATTACAAAATGTCGATTAAGATGGTTGAGGCAATTTTATATATTGCATCCTCGATATTGAATGCTTCGAGTTTAAACCCACAATAACTACGAGTCGATAACTATGTTGAAGCGATTTAATTCCAAAACAATATATAAAATGATAAACGAAAACAACATTAGAGTTTTATCAAGCTATAAATAGGGTGAGGTTACACCCGTATTTATAATTATATCCTTATTTTAAGGATGAAAGCCTCCATGAAGGATTCCTCAATTCTTCAAGACCTCCTTGTTTCATAAATGGATCTCAAGTTTATGCATTCCCGAAGGAAGGAATATTTTAAGGATTTTAGTAACCAATTGAGGGCAGCATATGAATGTATGAATAATAAACGTATAAAGGTTATAAAGGCATTATTGATTAAAGTCGTGATTAAGCATTTTGCAACAATGAACAAAAATAAAATTAATAAATAGTGAATTTGGACGCATTCAGTGCGCACTGATGTATATTAAACCGCCGTACATACACAAAATAATGTAAATATATGTTTATAAGTAAACATAGAAATTGATTAAATTGTGAAATAATCAATACATTATATTGTACTGTTAGGTAAAATATGTATTTTATAATTCGAAATATTTGCATTGTATTTTTATACTCAAATTAAATCAGTGTACAATGGCTTTAATATGCATCAGTGCTTCCAATCGAATTCGCCCTAATGCTTGTTATACGAAGAAGGAAAAAATTTGGTACAATTTATTTCCAAAAAAAAGTTATCGAAAATAATTATCGATGCGACAGATTTAAAAGCTATCAAAAGTACTCAACAAACGAGAATGGATTAAAATGGATTGAAATTTTTTTTATCTGAATGCGTATTTTAAATAGTAAATACTTTTTTTGGATTTAATTGGATGCAATTGGATTGAAAAACTGCATTTCCTATTCAAAATTTTTGAATTGAATAGTGTGTTTTATTCACAATGTGTTGTGCACAGAAAAAGCTAATATTATTTTTATATCGAAAGACATAGAGATATGCTCTATGCAATTTCTATAAATAAATAATGCATTCAGGATTGAAAAGCATTCATTTTAACATTCATGAATCAACATTTCTGAAAATCTGAATCCATTTCAATTCATTTCAATCTATTCTCGTCTGCTGGATAAAAAGACCTGTGTGACGAATTAAATTTGGAGGGATTTGCTTGGTTATGAAGGTTGCATCTGCTCTTCAAAGAAACTCGTAAACTCCTTTGAGAAAAAGAAGCTGATAAGACTCCTTGTTTGGTCAAGGAAGATTTATGAAACATGAAATGAGGAATAAGGAATCTTCATTCCTCAAGGAAGAACTATGAATACGGGAATAAGTTTCCGAGGGTTAGGCCGGAATCAGAATATACATTAAAGATTGAGATTGAAGATTAAAGATTGAAATTTCATCAATGAGAACAAAGAAGTTTTCGCTCCTTTTATTCTGATTGGTCAAACTTTTCAATCTTTAATCTTATTCTTTAATGCGTTGTCTGATTGCGACCTTATGGCTTCTGCACACTGAACGCGGAAGCGCTTGCCGCGTGATACGATAGCCAATAAACTCATAGCTTCTAATATGTTCATTGGTTACCGCGTCTCATTTTGCCGCGCGGCAAGCATTTCTGCGTCCAATGTGCAGGGTATCGATTATGTAAAGTTTCCCCTAGG
Source organism: Atta cephalotes (assembly GCF_000143395.1). Lineage (NCBI taxonomy): Eukaryota > Metazoa > Arthropoda > Insecta > Hymenoptera > Formicidae > Atta > Atta cephalotes. The sequence continues at coordinate 8,804,198 of NW_012130066.1, read as the reverse complement.
AACGAATACACAAAAAGTGAACAAATTCATGTGAATGAATAAGCGATTAAGTAACTTTTGGCTGTTATAAAATGTATTCACGGGAAATTTTTCGGCAGTAACGAAATGCGAAACCTAAAATATGAAATTCTAATTATTTTTTTAGTAAATTGATATAAACTAGTTTGTTTTTTGACTACTACTAACTAGTTTGATCTTTCGATCTGTTTTCTGTTCCTGCATTAGACTGCACTAGAAATCTCTCGCTTTCGATAAATATCAAATATATTTGAATATCTATTTGAAATATATATTTGAAATGGATATTGCGTGGTTTCTCGCCATAAATGATGTGAACAAAGAGGAAGGTATACAGTTGACAGGCGAAAACTTCGCATATTAAGAAAACATTTGCGTGATGTTAAATTAAATATATGATAAAAGATGAAAATATGAAGTGCATAAAAATAACATGAAAATTTCAAAATGAGAATTAAATTAATAATAAAAAATACAATACAATTTATGGAACAAGTTAAAAAATAACCTTTTTCCATTCAAAAGATTTCTCCGGCCCTAATCCGGAACAATTTAGAGTTTGTTCTCCCATACATTTTTCTACGAGTTTTAAATTCATATTGTTTTTTTTACTACATACAATCAAGAACAAGAGTAATGAAATAACATATTTTTATCCATCATATTTTTATCAGTTCCATACAGCTCTGAGAATTTCGCGACTCTCTTCCCCGCACAATATCCAAATTTTTTAACATTATGTTTAACAGCATTGTTTTTGAGTTATATTCATTATTATATTCATTGTTATATTCATTGTTATTCTCGATTATACGAATAAGGAACAACAAATGTGATTTCCTATCAAAATACGTATGTACGCGCATATATATATACTTGTATGCACATATACTCGTGAACATTTGTTAAATTTTCATAAATTTAAGAGGAACGATGTAAATTTGCCGTATGCTCTCACTTTCTCGTAACTTTCTTATATAGTACTAACTTTCTGATTTCACTTTCTCATAATTTTCTTACATAATCACTAAGTCTTATATCGTTTGAAAATGAAACGTGAGATTGGTATGAAAAGTGAAAAAATGAAAATTTCGTGAAAATTTACATAATCAATACTCAGGAGTCATTAGAGTTGGGTCAAATTACAAGAATTGACCAATCACAGTTGAGTATTCCCCTGTTACAGTCAAATGACAGGGAAACTTAATCATAACTCTCAGTGGAAACTTAATCATTAATAACTTATATGTTATATAGACACCTTAAAATGTAAAAATAAATAAATATCAAAAATACTACTTTTTTCATGTGTATATTTGTGCTTACATTTGTTAAAAACTATAATAACATCTTTTCTGAAAATTTTTAAATCCCTAAAAAAATACTCTAAATTAAAAAAAATACCCTAAATAATTTTTCCTCCTATGCAATTAAATGTCCCCTGACGCAATTAAAAATCCCCTAAATTTAAGAAAAAATTTCTTGATCTGACAACACTGTCTCCACCTTGGGTATCCACCTGTTCGAGAGATGTACGATCTATACCATGTGAGTGTCCTCGATCCGGCCAATTAGCGACTGCGTTACATGCATGGGTATTCGTACAAGTTTTTAGTTTACTTGTCGAGAATTAGCGAGCAACCGTGGAACGAATCCACAATAGTCAGGGGCTTCGCACAATAAAAGGAACAAAAAACAAAAAACAAAAAATAAAAATTTCAATCTATCAGAAATCATGTATTGTGGAACACATAGTTTCTGGTAGATTGAAATTCTTATTTTCTGTTCTCTGTTCCTTTATTGTTCAGAGCCCCTCACAATCTCTCATACTGAATTCACACTGGATGCGTCGTACGACGCTCTGCAACCAATCAAAACACAGGATTTTGCTTCGTATCATTGGCCTAGTTTCCTGTTGTAGTCATATGACAGAGGAATGCTCAATATACGACTATAGTTGGTTCGTTCTAACATTGTGATTCGGTTTAAACCGTTGGTGAAAACTAGGCTATCGATACAAAATAAAATTCTGCTTTCTAATTAGTTGCAGAAAGTTGTACGATGCATCCAGTGTGACACATCGGATCCAGTGTGAATCCATCACAGACGCCATTCTAGCTCAAGAATAGTATAAATAGCAATCCGTTGGGAAGGATCCGTCTCCTAGAGAGAATCGCGGCCGATTCGCGGCTTAACACGCGATTGGTGAACCTGCGCTGTGCGCACATGAACAAATTTGTTGCGGATTGTACCTTGTGGATATGGGCCCGTATTCAAAATGTATTTTTATCGATAAAAGCACTTTTATTTTTGAAATTCTATAGCTTTATATATATAGCTTTATATAGCGTATCGTAAATTATATGTTAGCGCGCTAATGGTTCCTGCGACACTGGACGCGGAAATGCTTGCCGCGCGACAAAATGTGATGCGATAGTCAATAAGCTTACAATTTCTAATGTGTTCATTGCTGCGTCTCAGTTTGCCGCGCGGTCAGTACAGGAACCACTGATACATTTGATAACATCACTGTAAGGGTGAATTCACGGTGCGGAAAACAACTGCGGAATAGAGAATGCATCATAGAAGCAACCAATCAGCGTTATTCTGCGTTCCAAATTGCTAATTCCAAAGTGCTAATTGGTTGTTTCAATGACGTATTCTCTATTCCGCAGTCTTTTTCCGCACTATGTGATTTCATCGTAAACTTTCTGAATATGGGCCATGATCTAGAGTGCAAGCGAGTGCATGCCAGTGCATATTGCACGTCAAAACATACGCGACGATGAAATGACAATTTCGTGAATATCGTCGTATTTATTAGGTAAACACGTAACTTTCACACGACGACTTGATTTACAGTAGTGAAAGACGCAACGGTGTCATCGAAATTACAGCTTTGGCATATTTCTCGCGGTCTCGTCACGAGGTATGACATACCAGATTCGTTCTCAAAAAAGCTGAAAATTGGCGATGTTTCACATTAAATGTCATATGCCGACTATTATTGCGTATTATCTTTCTTTATGGAATATATCTACTGTAGATTACGGAAGAAATTAATATGATTGTTATATGGTTTGAACAATTAGCAGGATTTCTTTTTTTTCGATCAAGAAATTACGTAATAAACAAACGTAATAAACAGCAGTCACTGTTTTGCATATGCATTTTTGTGCACGACTCGTTGTTTCATTGTATTCAATGTAATTATAAATGTCTTGTTATAGGCATATTTAAAAAAAAAGCGCTATTTCAAGTTTTTTTATCTTGTCCAAATATTTAAATGTTACTGCAAAATAAATAGGTTATGCACTGTCTAATATATTTTACAAGTTATTTGTACTGGGGGTTATTTGTACTGAGGATGAATTTGTATCTTGATATCCTTCCAACTTTTACATTTTAATTTTTATATATATATTAATGAATTTATTTATTTTGTTAATTAAAAATTTTTTATTTATGTTTTAGGGCTTACTACAATGCTTATACATTAATTGGAAGTGACAAATTACATATGTTTAAATATGATGATTTTTACGTAAATAATTATACGAATTTTTCTCGTATTTGTGGGCGCTACTTATGTAATATTTAAAAATGTCCCAAGGAGAGGGTGCTGCTATTGCAGTACCTAATAATCAAAACGGTGCGGTAGCACATAACCTTCACAGTCTTGCTGGTGTTATAGGACCAGTTTTAAATAATAATAACATGAATATAGCTAGAAATAACAATAATCAAAATCCGCTGATTAATGTGCGGGATAGATTATTTCACGCATTATTTATCAAGGCAGCTCTAGCCTATGCACGAACATTTCCAAGGCCTGTTAGGAGATTTATAGAATTTATAGTCCTTTTAAAGGTATGCACAAGATATTTATTATTTAACATACAAGTTATTTACAAATAACAACTTACTAATGCAAGTAAATGATTTATATTAAAAAAAACAAAAACTAAAAATTGAAAACTAAATTTATATACTAAAGTTTTAAATAAACAAAAAAAAAATAATATATATATAATAATATATATATATATATATTATTATTTATTATTATTATATATATATATAAAAATATATATACTTAGTTTACGTTTACGTTACG
>NW_012130066.1:8796886-8800043 GCF_000143395.1 Atta cephalotes | reverse complement strand
TTAATTTTAAAACTTTTAAAAAAGTTTTAAAAAATTTTTAAAATTTTTAATTTTGTTACGAATTTAACGTTTACGTTATTTACTACTACTCTAGTATATATATATATATATATATATATATATATATATATATATATATGTGTGTGTGTGTGTGTGTGTGTGTGTGTATGAAATAATATTTGTACTTATTTTAGACATCTAAAGAAAAGTCTTTTGCAAATGTGGAAGGTAACTCTACAGAAGTGCCTGATTATTTAAATGAAGATAATGTTATACAGTTAAAGGATCGTTCATCAGATGTTGATAAAACGGCTAGAATAGGTAAATAACTAACAAATAAATAAAATAGATAAAATATATTATTTATAAAACAAAATGAAATAGATATTACTTATAATTACAACTATACTGAGATAAATTAATATTAATATTTACAACAAGAAAAACATTATTTTTTATCCCATTGGATTTTAATCAAAACTTAGCACCAATGTCACATCAAAAATGAAAACATTTCGTCGCAAATCCCATAGGTTAAGGAGATACAGTGCGCGGAAGTTTTTGCATAAAAAATAATGAAAATAACGCATAAAATGTGACTTTGTATAATATTTTATTATAAAAAAGATAACTATTATGTACAAATATTAAGTTTGACTATTGAAATAAAATATATGTGTGCAATAAGCACAGCGGAAAAAACTAATATTAGTACAATTTTCAATATTACAAGTATCTACTTCGAATGTGAAACAATATTCTAGTGGTGTTATATAATGATCTAAATGTGAAGATAAAAAAGTCTAATTTTGAAAAAGCATGCTTCTCATTTAGATCATTTAGACATCGAATTCTTATGCAATTATTAAAAATTTGTCTTATTTATGAAAGAGCATTCTAAAAATACACGTTTATTTGAATATATTATGCATATTTGTATATTTGCAAATTTGCTTATTTGTGTAAATTTGCATATTTTGTGCATGTTTATACAAATATCTATATAAAATTCAATGTCTAAGATCATATAACACCACTAGAATATAGTTTTACATTTGAATTAGATATTTGTAATATTGAAAATTGTACCAATATTAATTTTTTCCACTGAGCTTATTGCACACATGTATTCTATTTTAACCATTCAATAGTCAATCTTCATATTTATACTGAAATTATATTATCTTTTTTTAATAATGGAATGTTACACAGAGTTGTCACATTTTGTGCGTTTGTCATTCTTATTATTTTTCATGCAAAAACTTTCGCGCTCTGTCACTCCTTAACCCATGAAATTTTCGACCAAATGTTTTACATGTTTCCATCTTTAGTGGAAACATAAATTATTGTCAAGTTTGATTAAAATCTGAGTGGAACAAAAAGTAATATTTCCTTATAAGTCTAAATGTATACGCACATTACATAGATATGTATTTGTTTTTTTAAATAACATTATTTTAATCAGGGTTGGCATGTAATGCGTTACTTGTAACGTTATTACCGTTACAAATTATTTTTTTCTGTAACGAATAAATAACGACGTTACATTTTCTTCTGAGTAACGTTCATGGTAACGCAGTTACATTTTGGGGATAATACTAGTTACTATTATTGTTACTTTATTAGACATCGAATTCTTATGCAATTATTAAAAATTTATTTATGAAAGAGCATTCTAAAAATACATATTTATTTGAATATATTATGCATATTTGTGCAAATTTGGATATTTTGTGCATGTTTGTACAAATATCTGTATAAAATTCGATGTCTAAGATCATTATATAACACCACTAGAATATTGTTACATTTGAATTAGCCACGTAAAAGGTTTAGTCCTAATTAGTCCGTGCATGCATGCGTGCGTGCGTGCGTGCGTAATATTTTTTTATTAGCAGAACTGTAGTATGCACTTAATATAGCTTAAAGCCATTGTACACAAATCGACGTAAAGATATATGTTTAATAAAAATATAAAAACGAGTTAAAATCCTCAATAAATTTTATCACGCTATTTGATAAAATATACTTTGGGCATTTTATTAATGTTTGAGACATCTCAATTTGATATTCATATTAAATTAGTGTACAACGGCTTTAATGTGCACTGAGTTCTGCCAATGAAAAACGTTATAATATTCTATTGTGTCAAGAAAAAGAATAACGATTCATTTCATTTTGAATGCTATAACGGTAACAAATTACTCTTGGAAATCAATAACGAGTAACGATACCGAATTACTTTTTAGGAAAAAGAACGGTAACGGTAACGGCGAATTATTTTTATGAGATAACATTGCCAACCCTGGTTTTAATATAAAACGTTTTTTAAAATATATATAAGATATATATTTATATATAAATAAAAGTCAACTTTTTTACTAATGCAGTTTTTTATTATATTTCTAGAAGATGGATATATTGTAGAATATTCATTGGAATATGGTTTCTTACGATTATCACCAGCCGCTCGACAAAGACTAAACATTCCAGTCAAAATTGTTACTTTAGATCCATTAAACGACAAATGTTTTGGTGATTCATTTTCACGGTTAATATTAGATGAATTTTTGGGATATGACGATTTGTTAATGGCAAGTATCAAAACACTAGCAGAACATGAAGATAACAAAGGATTTTTACGGTAAGTAAAAACGTTTGAATACAACGACGGTTATTTAATGATAAAGATACATTAAAACGTATTAGAAGTTTGCAGAGATTGAGACGAAAAAATTTTTTTATACTTTGATCGCATTGATAGGAACGTCGTGACGGGAGAACATTATCGATTTGTGAGCATGTGGATGGCACGAACATCATACCTAGCTGCATTTTTCGTTATGCTCGTATTTGTAAGTATTTTATGAATTTTATGGTTGAGTTATTGATCGATTGTATGTATGTTTATAGAATTTGACATATATTTATACATATTTACATAAATATGTATAAAATATGTAAAATATGTAAAATAAGATTATATTTGAACAAAATGCAAGAAATTGTCCAATCTACAGTAAATGGTTATTTTAAATTTGGAATCCTAATTTTTTTATATATTTTTTTCTAGTTCAATTTATCATTAGATGGGCTACATTATGTATATATGTATATATACATACATATATATATATATATATATATACATACATAC
>NW_012130066.1:8789682-8796085 GCF_000143395.1 Atta cephalotes | reverse complement strand
ATATATATATATATATATATATATATATATATATATATATATATATCAAAGTATACAGTATAAAATCGAAAAGTAAAACTATTGTGCCATCGAATTGCAACATTACGAGTTTATTCGTATCCTTTTTTTTTGGCGATAAATTCCTCGTCATCAGAGAAACGATTTTACATTCACCTATACGATAGCCTAACACGTGTAAAATGATATGGCAATCAATCCAAGCTAACCATCCACTAAAGTAACATGTCTGCGCATAGCTTTCCTATCCCCAGTGTCCTCATCCACGCGCAATCCCTTTGGAGCTGAACCGTCGGGTATAAATCAAGGTTATTAGAGGCATCATATTCGCCGTAGTAGCCCCATGTCGGTAATTTTGTATCAAATTGTGGTGGAATAGATTGCGGCATACTATAGTCGAGATCACCGGTGAAACTCTTAATGATGACACGATGCTTTTAATAGTAATGTGTGTATTTTGCGCGTGTATAGTAATAATTATAATTAAAATCATTACTCTTTACGATCTTTATCAATCGCAAATCTTTGTTTTCTTTTCTTTTTTCTTTGCCTACTACTAAACATAGATTTCAGAGTGATATTTATAAAATATTCTTGTAGGTTTTATCGTTTATTTTTTTATCATATTAATTAATTATGAGAATTTAATGTCTTTGCGAAAAGTCATTGCGAGAGTTTCTCATTAACATCGGACGGAGGATGATAGGATTCGTGTGTTCGTCTGCGCAGTACAACTCGAATTGCCGCTCAGCAGTGAGATATTTTGTTCTTTAGATCGAACAATGTGGTTCGCTTTGCAATGTGGAACGAATGCAGCGTCGATATCGGTTAAAGAGTTGAGCGCTCGTGCCGCGACACGTGAATTCGAGTCCCGGTTGCCTGGAGGGTTCACTCTGAGCCATCCCCGGTGGCTCGCCGTCGAGTCACGTGCACACGACTGTCGCCGTGCATGTATCATCGTGTATCTCCTCTGTCATGTGCACGCAACGTCCAGCGCTCCGTTACAATGTGATATAGTATGAAATACTATTCCCTTTTCCTTTATCTTTCTCCTTGTTTGCCTTTGTGTTTGCGCGTTTGTCGCTCGCATTCGCGCTTCACCCTCCGGGGTTCACATCTCTTATATCGAATTCGATTGGTACTGTGATAGATACAATTGAATAGTCAGATTTGCCATAAGAGATGTCTATTAGTTGTGACATAAAAAAAAAACGGAAGAGATTTTGATAAATTTAGAAGAATCGAGAAAGATTTAACGAGAAAAGAGAGACACTTAGAAAGATATACGAAGAATATCTAATTTACATCAAATCGAATATGACAGATATAATTATACGTATTCCAAATTACACTTTTATTTTAGAAGTTTGATTTGCATAAAAAACAAATTCTCTTTATGTCCATATACATACATATAGTACATTTACTGCTATAGGTATAACATTAACAACAAAATATTTTGTCTGAATGGGAAAATAATTGCTCTTACGTCAGTATGATGCTTTGGAAATAGTAGTCAGAAACAGATTCTCTATTAGCTCCCTTTTTCTTTCATTTTTTTTCCTTTTTTTATTCCTTTTTTTTTTAATAACACCTGCGCATTCGTACAAGGTGGAATCGAACGATCCCGTTACTAAGGCTGCCTGTTGCAAATAACGGATTATCTTCGAGGGTGTCAGGTGCTAGTTCAATCTGAACCGATCGCAATTCAATTTCAACATTCGCTCAACCCGCTAACCGACTACGAGCGACCAGTTTGCAATTTACGTGATGCCGTAACTTTGTCAAAGTTACTCGGGCAAAATTTCAGAATATCCGTAATTCATAATGCTAATCGACATTTTTACACAATGTCGATCGAGGCTGTGTGCTAATTGCATAACTACATTTTCGAAAATATTTGATACAAATTTTTTGCTATTGTTTCAGACGGTGTCAATCTCGATGTTATTGCGCTACTCGCATCATCAGATCTTTGTCTTTATCGGTGAGTGATACAATTTTAAACATTTTAATAAAGTGAAATATTTTTATAGTTATTTTTACCGTCAAAGAAAGAAATAGTACAAGATACAAACAAAACAAATTGATTATTTTGATTTGACAATTTGATTAACGGATTTGGGGGAGAGGGAGAGTTGTACTTCATAAATAATATTCAGATAAAAATCGAAGTTCTATTAATGATTCGTTTAATCAGTACATTTATTATACTTTATGAGCACGGTGTATGTCCAGAAAGGGTTTAAGGAATTTAAACCTTCTAAAATCTCCTCTAAAAATTAAAAAAATTATTTCCGCAATGTAATGGCAGAAAATCGTCTAAAAGTATGTCTCTTCATCATTCATTTATATCGATTCATCGAGATATTATTGTAAAAATATGTTGAATTGCTTTGAGAAAAAAATTGTCACATAATTTTTTAATTTTATAAATTGTATCGAATGATTTTCTTTATTTTATTTATGTATCATTCCTCTCTTTTTGTTAACTTAAACTTAACGTCACATTTTTAATATAATAATAGCAATATCTTGTAAGAGGCCTTTTTCTATTTTTTTCTAAATTAAAAAAAGAATTTTTAGTTAGGAAAATAATTATGAATATTTTGTAATATATACGTAATAATAACAGTAGTATTAAAGAATTATACATTTTGTTTTTAATATACTGTATCTCTGTACTTTGTCTATATTTCCTTTAGGAAACAAAACTGTCTAATCAATTTTGTATATACTTATTTATAGTGTTAATGTAATTGCTGAAGAGGACTCTAATGGATTGAAACGTTTAATTAATTGTTACACACAATAAATTACATCGCAACAATATCTAGCTTAGGCTTCTAAAGGCTTTTATTTTTATTTAATTTATTTCATTAGAGCCTATATAATTTGTTTAAAAAAATAAAAGTTTTTAATTTATAAAATAATATTTTTCCCATTAAAAATCAAGAGAAGAAGAGACATTTTAAGATCCAAAAGAGCTTTAAAATTTAAAAGAGCAAATTTAATTAACGCATTGCTGTTTATATGATAACAAAATTGATAAAAATCTTCCTGAAAAGAATATGTTCATGAATAAAAAAAGTGCAGATAAAGTTAAAGTTCTATTGGTAATTTGTTTAGTTAGCATATTTTGTGAGTTTATTTTTTTCAGCTAATTAAACAACGTTTCTTATTTTGTAGTGGAATTAGCTACTTAAAATTAACACAATTCTAAACCCGAAATTGATATTATTATGAATACATTGATTTAAGAAGATATTATAAAGTTTAATTGATGTTTAAACAAATATTTCGCATGTATGTACTAGTATGTGTTGTTTAAGCAAACTACGATCAAATCTCTTCTGTAAAAATTATAGAAAGAATTTTATGACTTTCATACACTTCTTTTCTTTGATATAATTGACGATGTAGAGAACGAAACTTTTTACAGAAACTTTCTGTACCGAAACTATACGTTTCGCGGATCATTTGCATGTCCATTATTAAAATGCCAATGTTTCGTGAACATTGCAGTTCACTTCGTCAAGACGAGGGAGACAATCTGATACTGAGTACTGAGTAGCTTACTCTACTAGATACAGAGATAAACCGCGAAACATGTAGCTTCTATAAAAGAATGAAATTTTCATTTCGCACAATTTCGTTTTTTAATCTCTGCATTAATTATTTCTATTTGTTAAGCCTAGTCAGATATATAATAAGTCCATTATTTACTACACGCAAGTGTAGTTTGCAAGACACGCATGACGATTAATCATTAGAAACTATTTTTCTATCAAAAATGTCCTGAATTTTTATTTAAACGTGAAATAAATTTTTTTAAATTAAATTATTAATAGTTGACTTTTTTTTAGTATACATGGTATATCGAAAAGCATACACATTTTAATCGATTAATGTCCATTTTTACTAATGTAAATTAACTTTAATAGTTAAGAGTTTAATTTTTTTACTTTTTATCTTTTTCTAATTCTTAGAACTAGAAAAAGATAAAACGTAAGTTAAACCGAGATTAAAATTAATTTGATACAAATAGACATGATATAGGTTTGTGCAGTTAGTGATGTAACCTGTATCATTGCGATAATACTAAGAGGCGTTTCTCCCTCCCATCTTTGTTTCATTCACTATAAGATCCGCGCAACATATGTATATTTATAACGTTCTACGCCGCGTCCGACGAAACATCTCGTTTGTTTGTTATACTCTTACATCACGATGAATTTATTCTTGTTTTCATCGCCCTTTGTGCTATTATTAACTAGTTTGATTATCATTGGCATCTTCAAAGTTGTCACTGTGTTGCGTCATATACATTTTTATTGGAGAAATAAGGGCATACCTTACCTGCCAGATTCGCTATCGACTGGTATAATGGGTTGGAAATTGTTTCTGCGTCGCATCACTTTTTCCGATTATTGCAAATATCTGTACAATCACTTCTCAAACGCTAAATATGTTGGAATAATGGATTTTGCTACACCTAGCGTGCTATTACGCGATCCTGAGTTGATTAGAGATGTCATGGTGAGGGATTTTGAACATTTTCCGGATCATCGCAGTTTTGTTGACGAAAGCGTAGAACCGCTGTTTGGCAAGAACATCTTTTCTTTGCGCGGAGATCGTTGGAAAGAAATGAGGAATACATTAAGCCCCTCTTTCACTGCTAGTAAGATGAAGTTTATGTTTGATTTGATATCGAAATGCTCTCATGACTTTGTTGATTATTTGGTTGACCATCCCGAAATCTGTGATGCGATTGAAATGAAGGGAGCATTCAGACGGTACACCAATGATGTAATCGCTACGGCAGCTTTTGGCATAAGCGTGAATTCTATGAAGGATCAAAACAACGAATTTTATACGAGAGGAGTGGAAGCTACTAAATTTTCTGCTGGATTGCTAGCAATAGTCAAGTTCATGTTTATACGTATATGTCCATCATTCTGTAAATCAATTGGATTGACCGTTTTTTCATCAGATACGTCCAAATTTTTCAAGAAGATCGTGGAAGAAACGATTAGAACGCGGAAAGAGCAAGATATCGTCAGACCGGATATGATTCATTTACTAATGCAGGCTCAAAACAAGGAAGGTACCAGTGTACATAAAATGACATTGGATGACATCGTTTCGCAAGCGTTCATTTTTTTCCTTGCTGGTTTTGACACATCTTCGACACTGATGTGTTTCGTTGCTCACGAACTGGCAGTTAATCAAGATATTCAGGATCGTTTGCGCAAAGAGGTACAACAACATCTTACCGAAGGAAACGATGAGATTTCTTACGAATCGCTGTCGAAAATGTCTTATATGGATTTGATAATTTCCGAGACTCTCAGAAAGTATCCACCAGTCATCTTCATCGATAGACTTTGTGCTAAGAGATACGAACTGCCTCCGTCGCAACCAGGCTGCAAGAATGTCATTGTTGAACCTAACAGTATATTGATGTTTCCTATTTATGCTTTACATCACGATCCAGAATACTTCCCGAATCCAGATAAGTTCGATCCCGAAAGATTCAGTGATGAGAACAAAGATAAAATTTTACCGTATACTTATCTACCATTCGGTCATGGACCTAGAAAATGTATTGGTAATCGATTTGCTTTAATGGAAACTAAGATTCTGATAGCTCATCTTTTACTAAAATTTACTCTGAAGATTACGAAAAAAACTATTGAACCAATCGTATTTGATAAAAGAGAATTTACGTTGCAACCTGTTGGTGGATTCTGGATTGGCTTGGAGAAGAGAGAAATGTGAAAATCTTACACGTTATTTTATGATTTATGTATTTATGGAAAAGTATCACTTTCAAGTTTCAAGATATTTAACGCGTGAATGTACTTTAGCAAAGTATTAAAGTATACAATAAGATTTATTATGATATATTACGTTTTCATACAAAGTTCAAGTTTTTGTTAATAAAGCAAAACTTAAATATTACGATAAATACTGTGACTTGCGTAAGATCTCGAGTTTACTCGATTGTGTTAGTCATTTTTAATGACTTATATAACTTCTACTTCTACTTGTCATTCTAAACACTAATAGAGATGATAAAGACGAGATATTATTAATTTTTTATACAATTTTATATATATTTTATATAAAAGCGAATATCTTTGTCACACAAACGTTTTTCGCGTTTTTTATTTTTGAGATAATTTCTTAATTGTTTCTTTATTATGAATTTTGCAATTTGTTGTAAATTTAATTCAATGTTACATTTTATAAATATAATATACAATATCATTAATGTCTAGTGCAATACACTGGTGCAATATGCTTATGTAATGTGCTATATTATTACATACCGTATATGCATTTATATATATATATATATATATATATATATATATATATA
>NW_012130066.1:8778288-8789662 GCF_000143395.1 Atta cephalotes | reverse complement strand
TCGAAAATAATTATTGTTATATCAGTTATATAAATAAAAATAAGTCCATTATTTAATATATTTAAATAATGCTTTTGACACTTTTTATGTATCTGATACGTTTCAGAGATTACTAATCAGATATGATGCATTTTCTGAGATTAGACATTGAAGATAAAAAAATTTAAGGAAACAGTCCATTATATCTAGTCAATACAAACTGCGCAGATAGTTATTTGCACAAATATTTGCAATAAGCATTTGTTTGTTGTTATTGATTATTTTTCTTGTTATTGATTACGTTATTTCTTTAATATTAAGAATTTTTTTTAATGGAGCTATAGAAATATAATGCTTTTGTTATATTATTATCTGAAAGAGTGATAAGATAATGAAAATCAGATAAACTGAAATTACTTGTCGCTACAATGTTCTTGAACTTGAAAGTCAAATATATAAATGCAATTTATCTTTTAAAAATTATACGTTGTATACTTTATTTTCCTTTTTACTCTTATATTTCATTAGCATTGATCTTATTGATTTTTTTTATATTTTTTTGTTGAAAATATTACTGTACGAAAATTAATTTCAAACATATTTTAAGCGTTTTTAATATTTATAATTACTTTAATATTATAATATTATACAATAATATAGTTAGTACTGTTTTGTAACTTAAATAATATTTAAGACAATAATCAACACTCGAATCTTTTTATTTTCTATAAGTGATTTTTCAATGTGATTACAAATGTTTAAAAACTTGCAATTTCGTATTTAAATCACATTTAAAAATAATCGATTAGTTATTATATTTTTTATAGTATACTATATATGATTCTTCGAAACAATAGTTATTAAGTAAGTGATTTTTGAAAAGACTTAATTATTGACGAAAAAGTTTTTATTTCAATTTAATTATTGTTTTCGGTAAGTTTGATAAAATAACGCGTGCTTGATGATTTTTTATGACCAGTTTCGGAATTAGCTTAAAAAAAGAAAGGGAAACCTGAAAGTTTAAACAGAGGCATCGAAGAAAATTATTTTCGCAGGTTAATCGTTTGAAATACAAATTTACATAGAAAAACAACGTGAAGAGCAGCATACCTTCTTCCATTTACGAGTTTGAGTGTTTCATATCAGACAATTTGTGTTTCGCTTATTTTCCATTTTTTATTCATGCTTACGATATTTTTGCTTAGAAATCTATTTTTGTTAATAACAACATTCTTAGATTTTCTGCTTTTCATGTTTTTTTTATTTATATTTTCTGATTATTTCGAATGTACAATTAATTTTGCTTTCAAAAATTAAAGTGGCAAGTGTTAAGATTACTTATTAACTTATCCACATATACACAAACCTTTTAGTTAAGAGAGATTTACTTATATAAAACATTTAATGCTTTAATTTTTTTGTATTATATATCTATTTTGTATTATATATCTATGATATTATTTTATATATGACTCAAAATTAAATATTTATAGGATCTGTTTATACTTTATTATAATTATTTACTTATACTAAGTATTATATTTGCGTATTTAATCAGAGTAAAATGGATTTAAAGAATTGCATTGTTTTATTTGAAATTTTTACATAAAATTGAAATACATTGTTTCACATGCCTCGGTAAATCGAATTAGTAAAACGTTATGAAATGAAGGAAATTGAGATTTCCTTTGAATCTTAGCGGGGGTAACGTTTTCCGCAATAAATTCTTTACAATATTTTAAAGATGCTCATTAGCATTATGCTCATTAATAATAAATTGCTTGTCAATTTAATTTCGCAATTTAATTTGTGATTCCAGCTTAGGATTGTTTCAAGACTGATAAATATTATAATATAATCGGTTTGCTTAATCGCAGTTTGCTTAAACCAGTAATTGTGAAAATTTATACAAAAAGATTATTAGGCATCAAGATCTGTTTTGACCGAATGTAGTCTTTTTTACTTATTGTGTGTTAAAAATTTCTCGCTCAATTTTCGCTGACTATTGTTTGCATTATTTTGAATTTTTTAGTTTGATATTTTTTAAAGATTTTTGCTTCCAATATTGATGTCAAATGTAGAGCGTGATTGAGCCGAAAAATTACGTATTCGTTCTTTACAAAAATTAAAGATGCATAATTCTATATAAATTTTGTATTAAATTTTCTTATTAAATATTGAATAAATTACGATATCGTTAATATCGGCAAATCGAAGCTTAATATAATTAACTTGCAAGCTGTTTAAGACACGAGCTTTACAACTGCTTTCTGTACTGTATATAATGTATTTAATATAATGTATTCGGTATTCTAATTAGAGCAGAAGCGAACGGATAGAGAGCGGTTAAGATAAAAAAGATAAAAAGAATAAATGTAAAAGATATACGTGACGCTGGTTAGAGAGGGGATTATGCAGGACGAAGGATTGCGGCAAGTTTTAATAACTGGAGGGTAGAGAGTTAGTAGGTGATAAGTTAAAATCTAAAATTCATTAAATTGAACCAGGAGTGTCGCGCAAATTTGTAAAGTACAACACTGTGTATCCTATAAAGAAGGCGCTGCTCGCGGTGGGTCATCTAGGACGAGTGACGGTATTAACTTTTTAATTGCTTTGTTATATCTATGGCAGGCGCGACACGGAACGATGCGATTATGAATTTTTAATCTATCCTTGAGTCTTGACTTTCCGTCTTGCAAGATGACGTTGCAGATTATTCAAAGAAGTCGTAAACACAAAATTGTCACGCTCCTAAATCTCTATCAATCTCTATATTGAATAACGGTTAATAAATACTTTGAACGATTATAATGTATCTTCTAATGTATTTATCGGAAAGATGGGAGTGAGAAATAAATCAATATTAAATGCGAGGAGTGCTTAAAGCGTCGATAGAAAGTTCCGTGGAATTTAAATCAGGATTGATTAAGTTTCGAAATTAATTCGTATCAAGTTTTGAGTTTACTCGTCGAACACGACACGATTCCTTCATGGTGTGCTAAACTTACGTAATAATCTTCTGCTCGCGAAGTCTTCACCACGAGGTGCCTGATAAATATTAAATTCAAGCCATTCCTCGACCGGAATAACGATTTCCACATAGCGTTCTATCTTGCGATGAACTTATGCGATATGTACGCGCGCGCGCGCGCGCGCGCGCGTGTGTGTGTGTGTGTGTGTGTGTGTGTAAAGTTCTGTTTTTTTTTAATTTCACACATATGGAAAATTGTTTCGCTATACATATTTCTTGAGGAAATAATTCGAATATAAAGATTAGAAAATATAATAGGAAATATTTTATCTTGTACGTGCTTATATAAGTTTAACACTAAAACTCGCATTTCTATCATTTGTTTCAGTTGATCTTATACAAATGCTGGAGTTTAACTTAACGGTGTCATTGCCAGCTGCTTCCCTATTGACAGTAGTTTTGGCATTAGTAGGTAAGTTTTATATACTTTAAGTACCTATATTTTTAATTATTTGTGTTGGTATATTTTATTCTTATTTTTCATGTTTTCTTGGAAAATGTTTCGTAGGAAATATTTTGGTTGTATAGCATTTGCACATTCATTGGATTTTACATTTAAATTCAAATATTTCTTGGATTTTTTTCGTTATTATTCTTTGCATTTCAATTTTTTGGATGTATTCGATGAAAGATGATTCATTTTAGCTGGAATAATCAATCGGCCATGAATTCTCAAGTATGTTGAAGTTTGGTATTTTACTCGCGACGTGCGAGTAAAATATTAAATACCTTTTTACTAAATCACGACTACTCTTGCTCTCTCGAATTCTCGCCGGTAGGACGTTAGCTCGGTTACAAAGCTGATTGGCCGGGACGGTTAACCCAGGATTCTGCATAAATTTCTGATGAAGGCGCAACAGTTGGGTAACCCGCTCGGAGCCCATTTAACAGCAGTGGCGGCGGCGTTGCGCGACACCCATTTCCATTTCGACCTGAATACCTTCTTCTCCTCACGCTTAGCGTGTCCACTGAAACCAATGGTCCAATTGACCTGCATAAAATACGACGTCTCTGATCCTCTCGTATATCCGATGGCTCTGAAAACATTGATAGAGTCTGAATTTACGATCTTTGTTTCCTTTCCTTGCATTGTGAGACTTTTGTACGCAATAAATTATTTCTCTCGAAAAGTATCTCTTTCAATTTGTTAATGAGTTTCAAATCCGTTTCTCTCACAAATTTCCACGCTATTCATATAATATATTTATTTTATTGAAATATTAGATATTGTTTTATTTTACCATCTAATCTTAGCTTTTCTATTTGCTTGAGCATAACTGCTCACTTATTACAAGCATAGAGAATTATAATACATATATTTCTCTACTTGTGTGCTTGCAACAAGCATACACGCACGCACGCACACACAATATTTTTGATATATTTTCCTTCATCTTATTTATGCTATAACAGCTAATCATTTAATTAAATAAAAAACAAGATTGCAACATATTTGCCGGATTTCACAAAAATGATTTATATATAGTCTAGTAAGGTATCGATTCATCTATAGATGTACCACCAGTTGCGCGGTCAGCAAGCAGCTGAATGAAATGTAGCAACAGAAATGGTAAATTTTCGCATCCCTCTCCCATTGCGGAGATTGCCAAGAGATATATAAAAATTAAAATATTTGCACACACACACACACACATACACACACACACACACACGCGCGCGCGCGCGCGCGCGCGCGAGAGTCAACATAGTTGGAAATAGAGAAAAGGAAAAGAAGTCTTAAAGAAGTTGTTATCTGGAGTAATAGGTTCCACAGTTCCTGTGTCGTTTCCTACCCTCTCCATCCGTCATCCTGCAGTGGCTCTCTCAGCTTTCTCTCACGTCTTTATCACATGTTACTTTTCGGTCAAAGAGAATGTATCGTTACTTTTTCCTTTTCTTGTATTTTAGCATTTTTGTATCCTTTAATTTTTTCAATTTTTCTCAATTTGTACGATAATAAGAAGCATGGAAAGCACAGTGCTGTGTAATATTTCTTTAAATAAAAATAAAGTTCTAGGGAAATATTCATGCAATGTCTTTGTAATAATATAATTCGAAAATAATATAATTAGGAAAAGTTCTTTAACTTTTGCAAGCAACTTTGTCATCTTTTACATCTTTGTATTTTTGCAATTTTTTAAATAATCTCGAAATGTATACCTTACATTAGCATTTAGATTACACGTTATATTTGGTATCTTGCGTAATGTTTTCTCAACGCTATTTGCCATGTCGGCTCGGCATATTCTTTTTCAATTTTCATCCTTGCGTTTACGTCGTTGATGGGCAATATTTTGTCTGGCTGGTGCCTGTGGCATCATCAGCGTGAATTCACGTCAAATCGTCCACGCGTCGTTCGGCATTTGGCGTCAGGTACGACGTGGAAGACGATTTTGCATAATGGAACGTCAAAGAACGAAGGCACACCGGCGCCTCTGTGCATCAGTGACGCATGATCGGCCGCCTAACATGCTGTAAACACATTTTCAGAGACGGTCAGAACACGTTGTACCCGCACCATTCCGTTTATCTGCTTATAACGTTGATGCGAAGCTACCGTATAGGTATTAGCATATTTTGCACAGGCGCGTAAGCGCGAGCGTCTCGGCCTTGGTAGATTAAAGGCATTGGTAGAATAAATAGCACTTAACAGCTTCACTGTCATTGTGATAAAGGAATCGCAAAATTCCAAAATACTTGTGATATGGATTAATCAGGATGTATTTAATATAATACAAAATGATTGAAATCGGATTATCTCTATGCATCTTGTTCCATATGACATATCAAGTAAGCTTTTCATAAAGTTATGTATTTTCACAATATCGTGATATCAAATAAGTATAATTCACTCTTGCAATACTACGATTAGGCAAATTATCGCGATTACGGTTTCGCATATGCGAGGTGCTGACGTATATGCAATGGAATGGTTAGATCATGGCGCTAGAGCAGATTAAACTACAGTCTATGACCCCCTGCTTCGCCAACTCTAAAGCTGCTTCTGCTGCCAAAGCACAATATAGCGTCTGCAGGAGCGAAGATCTTGGTATAGCAACGGATAATTTGCCCGGGATTCGCTACTCTATGATACCGTTCTGTTTCTGACATACGACGGTTAATGCGAGTCTCTGATTGGTCCTTGATTAAATCTTCCATGCTTTGACGAGTACGATTTCGCTCCTAATTATCTCGTCAACAGTCACTTCGCGAAAGGAGATCTGCGAGTTTATACAGTCGAACATTATACAAGACGCGAACGTGTCTCCAACGAAGATAGGACTACCCGTATAGTTTACAAGAATAGAGTAGCTAACAATTATATAGATCTTTAGTGGTAACCGATCCGCAACTAGCTTTGTAAACTAATTTCAAAGAAATTTATGGCTTTTGTCTTCGAGATCGGATTAATCATATTCGTTTCATAAATTGTAATAATAGGTTTTTTCTCTTTGTGATACTTCTGAATTTATCTGAGGTTAGTTTTCGTATGGGATATGATAATTAACATAGAAACAAATGGTGAGTAAGCGAAACATGTTTGATATTATTGAGCAATCTTCGGCAGAGAATTCCATAAGAATTTCATAATCCATGAACTGCACTTCATTTTTATTTATTCGCATTCGATTAAGTACATCGAATCTCGCGTTCGATCAAATTCAAATATGTTCGCACAGTGATCGGTCAGCGGGAAATATGTCTATTAGATAAGAAGAGAGAAAAGGGGCAGAGAGGGGGGGGGGGAGTAGAGTTGTGCGCAATATTGGTTGTACCGACTAGGCTCGACTCGATGCCGATGACACATGAGCGATGGCCGTACACAGTTGACCATTGATTAACCACATTATTAGCTACCGCCTCTTCAGAAAATACGCACGACGCACATTCTACTATTATTTTGCATTGCGTCAGATATGAATTTATGCAATATACATATGAATTGCATCATTCTTCGTGCGACTAATGGATGAACTGGAGCAACAGCGCGCTATGTGTTCTTATATGTAATATTTATGCAATTATAATATTTCAATGATATTTAATTTTCTTCTTAGAAACCTTATAACGCAACGTTATTTTATTTCTAAAATTGCCAATGCTCTCGTTATCTTTGAAATTAGATATTAACCTATTTAGATATTAATATTTATTTTAAACATGGAGATAAAACGTAGTGATAAAAGTCGTAATCGTTGTAGTCAATTTACATATTATCGAAGATTATATAATATAATTACTTAACTATCTATCTATGAATTTTTTATATATTTATGAGACGAAATAAAGATGTATTTATATAATATTATGTTTAGAGCATTTGACATTTTCATCAATATTGTCGATATATACGAAACATCTAACAAAATCAACAAGGGCACTAATTTAAAATTGCCTATTCATTGCCTATTTACAAGGCTTAAATCTATCTACGCTCGATCAGCCGACACTGACATGGTGCATCGGCGAGCCATGGACGTCGTGAAGCATACGCGCAATTACGCGACAACCGTGCGTGTAGTAGCCATGGCTTCGAATTAGTTATGACTCGTGAACCTTCTGTCAGGCGACAATTGGGAACCATGCCATTCCGTCAATTTTGCGCAATCGTTCATTGATAATGTCCGATTCTATCGGTTGTATCATATATTTCATGTCTTTCGTTTCTAAACTGCTAAGCTTGAATGCGATTGCAACTGAATTAGTGTTTCACCGTAAGAAAAATACTAAATATATTGTAAATTGCAACGTTATACCAGTGCAATTTCAATCTCGAAAGATTATTGGACATATATCGTAGTTACTGTTTGTCGTATCTGGAATTTGAGCGTTTTTATAAAAATTGAAGAGGAAAGAGAATGGGGATACGATCGGGAGTTAGATGGTTCTCCGGCAGGAAACCATGTTAAAAGCTTACACGGTGAGATAATGCTCGACTAGTATGCATTTAAACGAGTGCATTATCTGCGCATTATCCAAGGTTAACGATCCTTTCGGCACAGACCAATATGTAACTGATTCATGTACATTTTGTTGTTAACAAAGTCGCATGATTGGAACCCAAGTTGCTTTAATCCTTAACTTGGAGCAACATGGAAAAAGTCGAGGCAATTATGTCTTTTCTATAGCTCTTTTTATAAGCGCAATTTGAGATATAATATTTATTGCAGTATATGAAATATTTAGAAACATGAGAAATAGGCGAAAAAGATTACTGCGTTGGAATTACTATTTTTAATTCTTTATTTATTTTTTTTATATGAAGGAAAAATAAAATTTCAGAATTTACATAATTAGTCGGTAATTTATTTAATTAGTCGGTATTCATAAATTCAATGGATCCGAACATTTTCTTCAACTACGTTTGAAAATATTTCTAACAAATATTTTTTTACAACTTTATATAATTGTAAGTCACATAATTTTAAGTTATATATATTCTAAGTTATATATATTCCTTAGATTTTGATCTTCAAATTGAAAAAAAAGCCAGTTAATTACAATAGGTTAACTTTAAATAAAGATAGTTTAATTTAAAATATATCGAATCCGCGAATACCAGTTAAGGAAATTTCTGAACGAATATTGATTAGAGTTAAGTTAAAAGTCACCAGAAATTTCATTTGTGGCCTTCTCACATTTGTGATACTTGACATTGTGGATAAAAAAAAATAACAAATCATGATGATCGATCGTTTTCGGTCAATTTTTGTCAGGAGAAATTGATCCCAGATTTATCAAAGGATCTATAAATGAAAATAAACAGGATAATTTATAAATAGCATTTGTATATTTGGAAAAAAATCCCAATGCAAACATTACTTTTTTGTTACAATAGCGGTATAAGTGATTTCCTTTTCTTCGTGAGACAATCAGCCGCCCTGCTCTCTAAGAAGTAATTTCTCACTTTGTCAAACTACCCCCGTGAGCGCTGTCAGACCACGTCTCTTTGTCGATTTGTACTTCTGTATCTTGGCCATATTGCGTCCCGAATACGAGCGACGTGAGCTCCGCTTGTTAGCATTCCCGCGGCGTTGTTTTCTTTCCATGTTGCATCGCGTTGTGTCCGATAGAGAAACTAATTATCTAACGTCGCATCCTTAGTCTCAAGACCATTCATCCTTGCTAGCGCGTCTGTGGCACCTTCATCTAGCACTGCCACGATCTCCCACGTAATATACGCGTACGTCTACTTTCTTTCGACTTATAGAAATATTTTTCGAAAATCGATTAAATGAAATCCGATTGGATTTATAAATACCGACTCGGCCACATATCTCAATGAAAATGAAAGACAGTAATCGCATATAAGAACACTTTTTTTTCTTTCTCGTAATTATTGTTCATATTAAGTGTTTTATTAAATGTTTTAATATTATTTTCAAATGACATAAAAACATTTTTTTCTATGAACGTTCATATATCGTTATTATATCCATTACATCATTAAAAAAAAAAATACATTGGCAAATATAATATTGTATACATTTTTTTATTCTCAGTTTTGTTTTTTTTTTTACAGACATTTTAATTCGTAGTAATATTTCACTTGTTAAGTAAGATTGAATGTTTAACGTTTGTGAAGCGATGAGATGGATCGATATGGTACATCGTTTTACAACATAACGGCCATGCATTGACGATAAATTTACGAAAAACAAATCTTGCTCACTGTTGGAGTTTTAATTGAGTGGAAAACTGTCCACTAATATAGGACACATTCGTATCCGATTATCGTATTCGATTACGTTAGAATCGATTGTTCTTTTGACATTATTTAATTTGAAGTATATCAGTGTTATATTTATAAACACATTATTTTTAAAAATTTTATGAAAAATATAGAAGAAATTTTATATTTGGTGCAAAATATCGAACAATGACTTTTTTTAATTAAATATTTCTCTTAAATATTCCTGTTTGTTTTTTTTTTTTTAGGAATGGAGGCACTTATGTCTGAATTTTTCAACGACACAACCACTGCGTTTTACATAATCTTGATAGTGTGGCTTGCCGATCAATATGATGCTATCTGCTGTCACACGGCTCTTACAAAAAGGCATTGGTTAAGGTATGTGATTATCATTAATTTTGCCAAAATTAATAATATCTTTTCTCATATCTTGTGTTTCAATTATCGCGAGCAATAGAAGGTTTACTAAATAGTAAAGAAGAAAATCTAAAAGAGTGTTTCTGGTAGAAGACAAAATGATCGGAAGGGCATTTAATTAAAAAGGATCAAGTTGTATTAAGTAGAGTGAGCCTTGCGTGTCGGATATATTAGCTAACCTGCTAGCGAGTAATCTTTTTCCTTTTAATCCAATAGCACTGGCTAAAACTGCTACGATTTGTGCCGGCACAAGTTTTTTTTTAAACTATGTATTTGAAATTCCCTATTATGCAATTGAATTCTTTTTATAATCGTGATTACACAAAATAGAGAGAGACAGGACGGAGATTTTTGACTTTTCTAGATGATGGAATATCTTCCAAATGGAGGAAAGGAGTGATTTTAAAATAACACAAATATTTTATCTTTTTTGTTATATGTATGAAATATTTAATTTCTACATATACACTCTAGTCAAATACTATTTTCTGTCAAATCACTCAAAATTAAAAAAAATTTTTTTATTAATATTTTTTTTCAATACCCCGAATTCAACACTCATAGGAGTTCTGAAAAGTTCTATACTCTCTATAAGGAAGCCTCCATCTATAGAGAAAGATGTATATTTTGATCAACAAAAGTATTGATAATTGTACATTATATAGGAGACTCATTGTCTCCGATAACCCTGACCTTGACATATGTTGTTAATGATCTCCTGAATAAATTTTAATCGGCATTTGTTATTCGTTAAAAAATTATTAACAAAAAAGGTTAAGAAATAACTATTCATTTTACGCACGAAGTGAGTTTCGCCCTACTTTCCGTTCTCCCTTTCCTCCTTCCTTCCGCCCCTTTCTATCAAGGAGCACACGACTTTCCTCGCGAAGTGAATTCCACTGTACTTTTTCCCTTCTTAGGAATGCGGATTTTTCATGTGGGATCTTGCTTCGTGTTGGAAGTCGGACGCTTCTAGATAGTAGACATAAGGAATGCAATATTTTTAAATTTTAAATATTGCATATATTAAAAATGAAACGTTAGTTTATTAAATTAAATTTTTTCTTAATACTTAATAATTTTTTAACGAGCGTCGGCTAAAATTTGTAGAAGGTCATTCAGGGTCATGACTTTGACAACATATAAATAAAGTAAGTAAAGTAGTAAAAAATAGAAAATATTTGCTTTGAACATTCCCCCCCCCCCCTTCTCTCTCTCTCTCTCTCTCTCTCTCTCTTCTTCTTCGTTACGTT
>NW_012130066.1:8771130-8777820 GCF_000143395.1 Atta cephalotes | reverse complement strand
CCCCCCTCCCCTCCTCTCTCTCTCTCTCTCTCTCTCTTTTGTATTTAGGGGGGACCTTGAAGGAATACTTCACCAAATGGCGCGATTCAACAGCTGTTCAATTGGCAACGGTACGCAGTTGTGTGACCGTCAAAAATTTCGAGTGTCACATTTCATCTGTTTATTCATCTCATCTATTTCAGGATTTTTTACTAGAACCATAAACACAGCATTGTCACAGCATCCAACTTCTGCAATCCCCTTACAGTCTACATATAATTCGTGACTTTTACTTATTTCCTAAGTTGAAAAAATCCTGAATCAGGTGAGATAAATGCATAGGTGAAATGCGACACTCACATAACTGCGTACCGACTAAACAGCTGTTGAGTCGTGTTGCTTGGAGGGGATACTCCTCAAGGTCTTATCGATTCCCCTCTAAATTCTGAACATGTTTTCCAATAGGATGCTCAAGGACAAAGATATACGCAGAGGTCGTGTACTTTCTGGACAGACTTCGTATGTCACATGTGTCTAAAAAATATATTACAATCTAACTATAATCTTTTTGTTACTTTTCTTGCTCAATCTCATAAATACTCAGTCTAATTAAAGCTACGATATTAATAATTCATCGAATATATATGAATATATTTTATATTTTATTATTGACATATTCTGTTGATGCGATTACAACCATTGAGTCCGATCAGATTTGGACGTCCTTTCTATACGGTTGTCCATTGATCTGTGGTTATAAACGTACGATCGATGTACATTCCGCAAACATCGAACAGCAATTCGCTGATTCAACAATCTAGTTGATCCTACGCAGAGACGTCAAAGCAAGGTTCAACTGAGAACTTCACAATAGAGATCGGGCTTTACGCTCGGTATAGTTTAGATCTCTCGGAAGGACTATACCGCAAGGCAATTTCCCTGGATGAACGAAGGGTTAGATCGGAACATTAGAGACATTAGGTGACGATTAAACAAAGTCGTCATCAACGATGGAACTTATTCAGTCCAGAAATCCTATATTTTGCTCTGACTCATACAAACTCTTATGATACAAATTATTATTATTGGTCCGCTTTTACGGAGTTACTTTGAATCTTAAATAGATCCTTCTAAGGATTTAAAGTACAAGAAATTCTTAATGTATTCCTCTTGCTAACTTTTTTTATTTGTCTCTCGTGAAAAAATGCAATTAAGTTTAAATATTTGATTTAAAGAAAGTTAACTTAAAAAAAAACCAGCAGAAAATCACATTTTCTCTTTGTGTTGGAAAATTATCAATGTTTTACAAAATTTTACTTTACGAGATGAGAAATTTACGCTTGATCTATTTTCGATTTGTATTCGGGCTTGGTGAGAATCAGTGGAATCTGAGTGTGCAGTTGGACTAGAGATTGGAAACGGATCATTAGAACTGGCATTAGCAACAATTAAATAGATCTGACGCCGGTAATAGTATTCGAATCTCCGAACAGCCCAAGTACGCGCCGCGCGTACTCCTGCTCCGTAGTCTTCTAATACGAGATTTACACTGAGGTGTAATTAGGATCAATTCTAATCGCGTGAGCGAAGCTATGTCTCGGGCAGGAGTAATCGAGATCGTTATCGAGGGCGACGCGTGTCTGCAAGACAAATCGGATTGTCTCGTAAAACGTGTTGTCACTCACATAATGAAACGATCATTATGTTACTGTCACTCTGATATACAAAAAATGAGAGAAAACAAAAGATAATTTGATCGTGAGCAATTCTATGCCCATAATGATAATTTTAAACGCTAATATTTAGCAGAATTGAAAATTGCATATTAATTTTGCAGTTTATAACGAAAAGATCGTAATCTGCGTTAGTATTCGAATATAATATTATAAATTAATCAAATTATGCGAAGCTTATTAAATATTAAATATTAACACCAAAATATTTTTTACACATTCATCGGGAAAAGTATCGAATACTATTTTTTGATTTGAGCATCTGACGTTAGATTGCCACTATAGTTCTTGTGCCAACTTGTCTCTATACGTTAACTAATGTTTTCCTCGTTTAAAGCGTTTATGTAATTGTACCGCGGATTTTCTGTATATAAGGCGTTTTGTATTAAACGCGGCTCACGGATTAGGCACGAGTTACATCAGATGTGCATTAAGACGCCAATGAATATTATCCGTCGACTGTTTTCACGGGTCATCCGCTTTTAATTAGAAATCCGACTTCCTCTTACGAACGGTTTATTGGATAGTCCGTATTTAGTTCCTATTACGATGCTACCACTGTTTATAAACTAAATCTCTGGGCAAAGATGAAGGAAGAAATGCGCAAAAGTTGAATGCATAATGATTTTCTTTAATATGCTTGTTGTAAATGCTGATATTTTGAAATAATTCACACTGACAGCTAATAAATTTGCCATCTTATATGAAAAATATATATATATTTAATTTTTGTTGTATTTTTTGCGCTACAATTACATACGACAAAAAGGAGATTGATTTCTTTTTCTTGCATAAGTATCACTCTTGTATAGATTGTATACATGATATACAATATATTGCAAACTTTTAAGTTTAACTTTTAAGTTTAACTTTTTTCCAAGAATGACGTCGCTATTCCTATAGGTTAAAATAAAACTCCTGAAGTGAAATCAGAATAGTACGACGAGAGGAAAAGTCGTGTAACACATACGAGATGTGATGGCAAGATATTGCTAAGGGCGAATAGTACTGAGAAAGTTCAACGATCGTGTGTTCTCTGATATTGATATGCGAATTTAGGCGTTTCTATATATTCCTTATTCAATTATAGTAATACAGGGAATAGTGTCATGTGTGTGATTAATTTATTTGATGAATCTTTTTACTAAACAGTTTTTTGTCTTACTTTATATTATATATAATGTAAATCTTATATAGGAAAGTAAAAGGTTTTAATTGTTTACTGAATGTTTATGAATTATTTCTTCGAAAAATCATAAAAGCAATCGAACAATTGGTTTATGCAGCATTAAAATCTCAACTTCGTGGTAAGAGTTTCATCCATTTGTTCGACGGAAGTTCGCTATACCACACGTGTGAAGTCGCGCGGGGCTCATCCTCGAAAACAATTAGAAAAGTGCTTTATTGAAAAGCCTCGCTGAAGTTCGTTGGATAATCTCAAATCCATCATTATCTTTCTCAAGTTAATTGTATATATCAATGTTTGCTTTTATAAAGATTACACATGGTGTAATTGTGAGATGTTGATTGTTGTTTATTACAGATTGAAAAACAGGATCTCGTATAACGAAAATTATCTCGACTTTGATTGTAATTCTTACATAAAATAATCTCATTGACGAGGATAATGTAACTAAATAACTTTACGTTATTTAGATGTTCATACATACATATAGCAAATTTTCTATTTCTGCATATTTTTGCAAGACTGTTCTTGATATTTTTAGAAATTATTTTGTTGTTTTGTTTTATCATTAAATATTCTTTCTTTTAGATTGAGTTTTTGACAAATAAAAAAAGTAAATCAGGAGAATATAGAAGTAGTTATACTTGTAGATTTTCATAGGTTTGTAGAGAAATTGCATAAGTTGTGATAAGTACACATTATCATGATAAAATTGCTGATTACTTATCTTGGCTCTTCACTTTTCTACTTTTTTTGCGGCGTATTACAGCAATAGAATATACAGTAAAATTTATTTCGAGATAATTTAAAAAATTTTTTTTCTGAATACAGGGTGATGCAACCAAGAATTTGTAAGCGACTAGTATGACGTCCGATGAACGACGAAGATGGAGATGGTCTTATGTACTCGGTAGTTGAAAAGAATGTATTTTTAATTTAATTCAAGCAGAGTTTCTCGCTAGGTCTTTCTTTAGTCTTTTTTCTATTATCTTTCGACAAAGCAACCGTTTTCTCAACCGTTTTCTCTCCTCACTTGTTTTTTCGTACAGATATAATTATTTTCATTATGTTTGCGTTTATAAAAACGTGACAATTTCAAGTTGCAGCAATCTATATGAATATTTTACTACTGTAAATTTCTAAATATGTATATAATTGCATACAGATCTAAGAATTTAAATTAATTTCGAGTGATGGGAAGTTGCTCAAGTGATAGTGGATAAGGAAAAGTCAGACGATTCTTTATAAAAGATTGAAATGAATGGATCGTTGAATATGATGGATGCTGGGTTATGTTCACTCCTGCGTTTTTAATCGTCGGACAGTATACAACTGATATTCTTGAAAATTCTTCTGTAAATTGATTAACGAGAATAAATTTATTTAAAAATTATTTTTGCATATAAATTCAATGATAACGAACAAATATGAACAAATATGATGTTAAATTCGTATTTGTGAATATTGAGTAATATCGAATATCTGTGTATTTTTTCTCATCGATAGCAAAACAACACATTGATATTATGGAATGTTTCTCTTAAGAAAAATTATCTCAATGACAGAAATGCATACATTACATTTGGTGTAATATCGTCTTCATCAGATATGCACTCTGTAATCATTTCTCTATAACTGCGATTATTTCACTTTTTTGGAATGGAATTAGAATGTGTTCGTTTTACGAGAGTACGGCAACGGTGCGATCAGAGATAGAGAAAAGAGAGAAACGATTCTCAATATACATGGAATCACGGGAGTAAAACCAAGAGAGAGACTTGCACTTTAGATTCGCAATTCGGACCAGGTTCTTTCACGACTTTCGTGGATTCGAACGCACGTTCAGTTCCATTTGAACTTAAATGCAGAAAATACCTTTTTTGTTGCCTTTCGCGCATTCCATCTCATTGACAACATATCCAAAAGGACATAGGATATCTACAGAATGAATTATTGACAAATTTGTTTCTCTTTACTAATGAAGAAACAAAATGAGTAAACCCGTTATTTTGGATATGATAAACAATTACATTGATATAGAAAACGAAGTTCAAAGTAATGAATAAGCAACAATATATTTCCTACTATTCAATAGAAGATTGAGTAAGAGGAGAAGACGAATCTAGCGAAACACGCGACGGGACGGCGCGTATAAATTTCAGTATCTTCGACGCTTCACAGAAAAGCTTATATTCGCGCCCCGCGGGCGTCGGCGGCGACGATGCCACGCGTCAATCGACGGCGCGACGCGAGCGGAGCGTCGAGTGCTTACAATCAGCTGGGCTTGTCCGCAAATAACACCGGAGGATGATTATGATTGAATAAGGTCCGTAATTGAGGCTATTGAGCAATTATATAAATAACACACGACTCAGTACACACGCGCTCACGCTCGGATGTAGGCACTCGTAAACACATAGCACGAGTGGTGGAGCGGTTGCGTGGGGTGTTATTTCAACGTTATGGGCGAAG
Source organism: Atta cephalotes (assembly GCF_000143395.1). NCBI lineage: Eukaryota > Metazoa > Arthropoda > Insecta > Hymenoptera > Formicidae > Atta > Atta cephalotes. The sequence goes on along the minus strand of NW_012130066.1, from coordinate 8,772,450 downwards.
GGTGGATGGTCGGATGGCTCCGCCGTCGACCGGGAGCGCCCCGACGAGTTGGGTGGAAAATTACAGTGCAAACATAACGTATACCTATGTATATACCATATACCGTGGCGCGAGGCTATGGTACAGTTCGCGCGTTCGTCGATGTACCGCGTTAGGCGGGGTCTTTGGATGATCTCCAATTGCTTGCGCTTGGAAAATCTTGCCCGTATCTAATTATATCATTTCTTTAGAAGAATTAAATCGATTCAAAGATAGTCTCCTCCTGTATGATTAACTCATCTGTCAGCTTGAAATTCCACTACAATTGCTCTACAATTGCCATACCGTCTTTTATTTCGTCTAATGATCGGTAAATGGATTTTTTAAACGATATACTTTCCTATTTTTTAGAGTATAGGATTTATTCGAGAATGACGATGTAGTACATATAAAGTTAGGATAAGATGGTTTTCTATACGATTATGTTTTCTGTGTATTAATGAGATGATCAATTACATATTCATCGACAACTTTGTTGTAATTATTAATAATTTTCATGTTTAACGAACTATTTTATGATATCAATTCTCGTAAAAATTAGTTAGACGAATTATTTATTTAAATGAATTTTCTATACATTAATGGAATCATATCGTACCACACGTTGAAAATAATTGTACTGGACAAAATTGTATAGCTTAAAATCGAAATTCTTTATTTTCGGTAGAATGTAAAAATATAGGGTAAAAATTTTCTCTGAAAAAGTAACATAATTTCGTTACACTTGCGATGATTCTACACACTCTTAGTATTTCAAAGAGAATGAAGTGAGACGGACATAAGAAAATATTTTCTTGGAACACCTACAATCGGTCTCTGTCTCAGGGTTCTTTAGTAACTTCTACTTTTAATCCTGCGAACGATCTTAGGCCGCTCCTCTATTTTACGAGTACACCCCGTTGCGGCAACCGGATTTCAACAGCGAGTGAAAGCTTAAGCTATGTCTTTTTGTTCGACTTTGCGGAGAATGTCCATCTAAGGAACTATAATTAGTTTTTCTATTCTACCGATATTTACTTTCTCAAGATGGTCACTGTGAAGGCAAGAAAGAAAGATGAAGATGTGAGAGAAAAAAAGAAGACGCAAAGCTCGATATCCTGGGAGTTGGCGTTTTAATCAGGGTACCCCGTTCGTCTCGGATATCTCGAACAGAGAGAGCGCAGGAGCGCGCGTACGTGAGAGAAGAGAAAGAGAGAGAGAGAGAGAGAGAGAGAGAGAGAGAGAGAGAGAGAGAGAGAGAGAGAGAGAGAGAGAGAGAGAGAGAGAGAGAGAGAGAGAGAG
>NW_012130066.1:8765405-8768406 GCF_000143395.1 Atta cephalotes | reverse complement strand
TTTTTTATTTAGTATATATATATATATATATATATATACATATATATGTACATATATATATATATGTGTATATATGTATGTGTAAACGACTATCACCGTATTATACACTCGCTTAACTCCATCAGTCGCCTAAGCGTTCTGCCAACTCGTATTCGCTGTTTAACACGGGAATTTTATCACTCTCGAAACTTGGGCGTACTCTTGACCGACCGCTTTAAGTACTCTCGACACTTTCTCGTGCACTTTTAAGTATCCTTTCACTATTTAGCATTAAATCTTTGTCCTTGATCCTATCCTCAGTTGAGTAACTTCTGCTGAAAAAAAATAAAGAAAAAGCAATTCAAATGTATCCCGGCATGTTTCATACAAAAATCCATTATTGATTTTTTATATGTAAATTAATACGTAAAAATACATTCTATTTTTAAAATTTTATTTATAAAATATGCTTCTATCGTGACTAAACTTGCTTGTTCGTAAGATAACTGATGCAATCTTTTAATTTAACTTTAATGTTGAAAAGCATAAAATCCTTACACTTATTCAAAATAAGATATCTCCATTTCTCTATTTTCAAGCACAATGTGTTATTATTTTAATACAATTCCTTCACAATTTTAATATATATTTATATATATAAAACTGTAGTTTATGATACATATAAATTATTCTTTTCTTAATATTTGTAATAATTGTATCTTTCGTAAGTATGCAAAGCTGCATATGTGAGATTTAGCATACACGAGTTTTTATAGCAAAAAAGCAACGGAAAGAAGACGGATCCGTCATGCGGGTATTAATTCAGCGTGTCATTAAAACTGAGTTCCAGCGTATGTTTGTCAAAGGTTGGTTTTATGACGTTGTCAAAATGAAATTCCATTCGGCATGTGTAATTCAAAACGGATTTTTGAGCAGAACATAAATGGTCGTTGCTACGTATATTTTGTCAACATTTTACGAAGCGTATTTTAGGAAAAGAAATGGTAATACTTTCCGTTTAATTAATATCGCAAGGGAGAAATGTTAAATTTTCGCGGGAATTATGTAGGAGATTATGCAAGAATTCTTGAGAAAAATTCTTTCAAAAAAATGTCAACTTTTGAAAATTATAAGGAAGACTACATTATCGCGTTGTACAAGACTGTCAGAAGATTATGGCGAGAAAGCAGAAGTGTATTAAAAGATAATACAAGTATATCTACTTTTTTATGGGTATAAAAGTATTTTCATGTAAGACAATTTTCTAAAATGTTGCTATTACGAGATTTAAGAACGCATCGAGGATTCGAGTCAAATCGAATACCGAAATCGATAAAAAAATTGCGGCTGGTAAATAAAATGAAAGCAGACCAACCGGAAAAATATAATGCAAACGTAAATACACGATAAATCTACCGGGAAACATTTCCCACGATATTTGTTTCACCGTTCGTGATTCCCTTCTCTCGTCGTTCCATTTGTATTTTTATCACATCTATTTTCACCTCGTCTGTTTCGCATGCCCGTCGATGCGTATTCGCCCACTTCCATCATACAACGTACGTGCATATAGTTAGCCATTTATGTATCTCAAATTCTAGCAAATCCTCGCGAATCTGCCGCTGAACGCAAATGGCACGTGTGGACAGTTTCACATGAGATCGTACGTTTTGAGATTATAAGTTTAATTGGTATTTGCGTATGTGCGTATTTGCGTGCCTGCTACAGAACTCATTTGCGATGAATAATGCGGCGAATTTGTTTAATCCTGACACTTTTAGAGAGATGTCCATTTCTAATGTATCTTATATAGTGAATATTAAATGAATTATTCTCTGGGATTATTGTGTTTTTTATGCTGTTTCCATTAAGTACATGCGAGTAAGATTATGATTGATAAAAGTATTGTTAAATTTTATGTATTGAAATGAATTTTATGTGTTTTATTCTTTACCAGGAAGACTAGATGCGATATATGGAACAACATAACAGTTATTTTTTCATTTTTTACATTGATTCTACTACATGATAATTTCTAGAAATGTCGCAATTTTTTTCATCCTGTCACAACAACTTGTAAGAACGTTAATTCAGTTTGGAATAATTAGTTTTACTTTTCATGTATTCTGATCTTTATACAATTGTGATTTTGCAAGACTGAAATAGCTTTATCATGGATAAATAGTATAATATTGTCGAGCCATGAGAAATTCTACGCGCTTAATATCATTCGTATCACCATTACGTTTACTTCGACCTTGCATGTCGTGGTCGAGTTGCGTCGTCCATATTGCGTTTTCCATTGTGAGTGAGGCGTACCTGCACTCATTTGTGTACCTGAAATTCCAACAAATCCTCGTGAATCTGGTTCGGCGCGCAAAAGGCACGCAACGACATATTCGCTCGATCGCGGAAGTCCGTCGCGTCGCGTCACCTCTCCTCGCCTCATCTCGCATCGCCTAGCGTCCCATCCCATCCCATCCCATCCCGTCCCATCCCATCCCGTCCCGTCCCGTTCCGTTCCGTTCTGTCCCGTCCCGTTGATTCGCGCATGGACAATTTCATTACTCGTATTGGAGGTTGCTGATGGTACACGCGGTGGTAGTGGAGGGTGCAGTGGCGTGTGCAGGCGAAACTACACTATTAAATGGTGTCCTGACGGGCGCCAGTTAGGTGCACCATGGTATAGCCCATTCTCGTCGTGTCACTCCGAATCTATTTGCATAGTAATGGCGCCGCGCGTCGCTTCCCTTCCAACCCCTTTACGTATAAATACCGCTGTGGACTGTCATAGGAAGTACCGTCCGTCTGAAACGAAGCCTTCCTCTCATTCCTTCCCGTAGAAGATTTCTGAAAGCGCTTACTTCTCCTCGCTAGAAAACACATGAGAATACTCGTTGCATAAATTTGAGGGATCAGTGTTAATCCAGTTTTTAGGTTTAATCGTATATGTGTATGTATATGTATATATATATATATATATATATATATATATATATATATATGTGTGTGTGTGTGTGTT
>NW_012130066.1:8763594-8765385 GCF_000143395.1 Atta cephalotes | reverse complement strand
GAGAGAGAGAGTGAGAGAGAGGAAGGGAAGGGCAAAGGGCCGGAAAAGATGGGCGAAAGGGAGGTAAAGAGGGGGCGTCAGACTGGCGCCAAACGAACGGTACAGGCGGTCGACTCCCTGACAGCCGTTTGATGGAATCGAGAGCTGACTTTATTTTCCGCGAACCACCTTCTCATTCTCCCGTTCTCTCGATCGTACGCGATCGGTCGCCACTTTTGTCCTCGCGACAGGGTGCCAAAATACAGTTCGATCTCTACAGGGGTTCCTCCTGCTACCTTTATACCTATATGGATCTACATTTACGTCTAATGCTACAAAGAAAAGTGTTTGTCCCTTTTTTATAACCAAAAAGAAAAAATAAACAAAATAAACGAGATAACGGACATGAATCATAAATCAATCGTTATATCAACTCTTGGAATGATTAGTGAAATTATTGAAAATCGCAAATCAGGATTCCTATTATTTCACTCACACTGAATTATTATGAAAGAAACGAAAAATTATATGAATTATTATAAAATAAATTAATTTCAATTTGATGTAAGTATAATTGACATGTAAAATCAATATTTGCAACTTTATATATAAAACTGTGACGCATAATAAAAGTAAGGAATAGTTAGTATTTATTAGAGTATACATATACATTTTTTTTATTGATTCATCTGTCCGTTATAATACCTAATAGTGACTCAATTGCAAAAATATAAGCTGGTATATTAACGCAAAACTGACATATATGTGGTATAAACTTATAATATTACGAATTTTAAAGTTAATGAAATAAAATTTCAAGAATTTGGAATTAATATGTTTACAAGTGAAATTAAAAATATTTTGGATTTATTAATTACTATTTATAAATCAATTACTTAGCTCTTGGAAATATTATATATAATATATATGCTCCAATTAAAATTCATCTTTTTATATTATTTATCAATAACATAATTGAAATATTTTATATATTTCGAAAATATATTTTCTGTTCGTTAATGGTTAGCGAAATGTGTTGAAAGAAACAATTATGTTGCAACTCATGATTAATATCATTTAACGACACTATACGTTTTACGGTATTCCGTCCAAAATGAAAAGTCGGGATGGTATTTGCCATGTGACAAGGTGCATGATTAATTGTAAACAGTGGATAGAAAATTAGTCCTCGTGAGATAATTAACCAGTATAATTAATCGTCTTGACTCCTGACCACACAGTTTGGAATACTAAACAGACTGTCATCCGTGTCCAGAAAAATGCGTCTTTCGACTGAAGACTCATTATCTCTCTTTTGCCATTATTACTTTAAACTAATATATTTTCGAGAGTTATATCTAAATTTTAAATCGTGCATTAATATTAGTTTAACAGGTTTTAAAAATGCGTAAAAAGATTAACAATTTATTTTGAGATAATGATAGTACCTACACTTGTTCTTTTTTGCAAAACGCAAACTTCCTTAAAATTCGAGAAATATTTCAGGCTTAAGATTATTTTTTAGAATTGATTTTTATACATAAATGCGAAAACTCCAATTACAAAATATAGGAAGCTTTGATACTTTTCGTCTTTTGGTTTTCCTTATGTGCTGATAATCAGATTGATCGATACATACGAAATACACGGAATAAGTAGACGAGTACACTTGTTCATCATCGAGGCGGGTTAATCATGTTTTGTGATATGAGTTAGGGTTAATAGAGTGATTTGATGGTAACAGTGGATGTTGCTTTCACGTTTCAATCTGCTAGAGCTCTATATATATATATATATATATATATATATATA
>NW_012130066.1:8750473-8757825 GCF_000143395.1 Atta cephalotes | reverse complement strand
TATATATATATATATATATATATATATATATATATATATATATATGTGTGTGTGTGTGTGATTTTGCACACGTCGAATTTCTGAATCATTCTTAATTATTTTCAATTTTGAATAATACTTTTTATCAATTTATATTAAATACATACAAATAACTTTGTTCGGTTCTGTTATTTGCACTTTATACTGCGTTTCTGCATTCCTTATCATTTTACGCTCTCTGATTTTCCAAATTGAACACAATTTATGCGTATCAATTAGTAATACTATTCGTAATATGACGATAATTTACGGAAGATGCCTGAAACTCAAACGAGCGTATTAATAACGTCAGGAGTTGATAATATGGATGTTCTGGGAAATGCTGCCGACAGAGTGAATATATGTATATGCGAGTGTGGATAAGTAGACAGCACACGACCGTTGCTAATTGCTTCGCAACGGTTGATAGAATTTCTCGACATCGACTGCTTATTGGCAACAATCGCTGTTGATACTGCTCGAAATGTATATCTCTCGTAAAATATCCTCATCGTTTGTTAAGAGACTAATATTCTTGGAAATATGATATCTCTTTGGTTGTATCTAGCAATAGTTTGTGATTACAAATATCTATCAGGAATTTTATTTTAGCAAATACGAGAATATCTGCAGCGATTGTTTTGAAATGGCTGCTTAATGATAAATCGGAACATTATTGCATCATTATAATGCATAAGATGTATATGTTCTTCTGAAAAAAAAAAATTCAAAATTTAAATCGAATATCATTTTTGCGAAAATAAATAACGCGAATTCGAAATAACTGTGAATGGAAATTAGCTATCTCGAGAGATTGTCTTGGGAGATGCGTTCCAGTTATAGTTCTGGGCATTTGAGAGTTTAGGGTTGAGTCAAGCGAAGGAAGTTGTACAAACCTGACGCGACGCGCGAAGCAGAATGTTTGCGATAATTAGAATCTTATTGAAAACGGCAAGGGTTTTCCTCGAGCAACAGAACGTCAGACTCTCTGTGCTCACTGGAGCGACTAGGCGCGATTCCCAATTATTCATCGTAATCCTAATTATCTCTCACTTTTGATTTGTCGCGAAAATCCGCGATGTTCCGTCTTGGCTCTCCATGACACATCTAGAGACCAAGTTCGCAATAATTAGGAAGCTCGAATGGAGTGAAAATGTCAAACGGGGAAACGTAGACGGCGGCGATTGAGATGGAGGATGCAAGAATGCTTGCTTTTTATTATATCACAATAATAAACTATGACCGATAGCTTTCTCTTCCTATAATATTTCTAGGAAACCGGTTCTTTACTCCTGTCGCGCGGACCGATGAACGGAGAGCAGAAAAAAGTGGGAAAAATACACAGAAAACAACTGTAATGGAGGTTAATTTCAGAAAGGTTGATTGCGAAGGTTGGGAAGATTAACGAAAATGAAAAAAGCATCGAAAATCCTTTCTTCTCTCTCTCTTCCCTATGTTATCTTTCATCTTTTGTCTTCTTCTTTCATCTTGTGTCTTCTTCGATTGCAAAGTTACTGTCACACTCAAAGAAATCCAAGTTTTCAATTTTAAGAATTCGGTTGCCACGTGTTCTTTAATTCCTCTACCACTACTGTTCGTACTTTTTCCATGTCTACGACTCAAATATATCTATCATGAATAATTCTAAATTTTCCAAAATTTTATAATTATTATTTATCATGAGATTTGCAAAAAACATCGTGATTTATTCACATTTTTTATACAAATAAAATTCTTCTTTACGATGTGACGAAAAATGATAAAATTTTAAAGAGATGATGCAACAATACATAATATAATAAATTTAATAAAAATTGCTCTTTAAATAATTATTAAATAAACATGTTGATTAACGATAATTGTGGGTATAACTTTAATTTATAATACAATATATGCATATAATTTTGTGCGCTGCAGCTAATAGAAATCGCTACCATAAATCCGTTTATAATTTATAAGTTATAATATAATTAATTATAATATAATCGATGCCCGAACATTGAGGAGACTAACGATAAGAGCTAAACGCTTTCCACATTTGTAGACGGAATTTTACTCGCGATCATCGCCAAGAAATTATAACTCCCCTCGCATATCATAGACGGAATCAGAGCTTGCTCGCGGTAGCAAGTTTCGCGAAATGTGGAATTACATCGTCTACTCGTCTGTACTCGGCACTTTGCCGCTGTACAACTAGCATATTTCTCGAGGCGAGAGACAAGGAAGTACGAATTTCTTACTTCTTGACAGGACTCGAACTTTAAAGGACTTCATTTACTCGATTCGGAAACTCTTGCCTTTCGTGACTCTTCTCGAAGGGTTACTCTCGACTCTTTATGATCTACTTGCTTGTTTCAGCGATAATTTCCAAGATTACCGACAAATCCAAGCTCGACTTTGGAAATTGTATGCAATTTTTCTTCGAATCGATTTTTTTTTTATTACATTTTTATTATATTACAGAGAAGTAATTAACTAGATATCGTATGCAGAGATTTGAAAATTCAATCTAAGCCTAAGGAAGCTGATGAAAATTGCATATATTGTATTCTTTTTCACTTTTCCAATAATTTATTAGACAAGAATAAGATATTGTTAAAGAAACGAACCGTGACAGATTGCTGCTTTGTAAAATGTGCGAAATCAAACTTAATCGGATTAGAAAATAACGAATCTGGTCGTCTTCGTCTTACCTCTTTGCTCTCTGTCTTTCGTGTTTCTCGCGTCGTTCAATTCCAGACCCTTAACAAGATGTAGCGAGAGCGCACAGCGTGATTTCACATCCTGAAATCGATCAGGCGTGATTCCTCATAATTGGTAACATTCGGCCCGTTGCCGCGACGCTCTCTCACAACCGATACGACGCTTCATCCCGCTTTTCCTCTCCTCTTTGCAACGATTCGAAACGCCTCGAGTCACGAAGCGTACGAGGATGCCTATCGGGTGACGTTACCATGGGATCGGAGTGTATCGTCGAGACCTCGTTACTTTCCCGATTTCTTACGTAATCGAGACGCCTCGCTGATTCGTCATTTCGCGGGGAGAGGCTGGTCTTCCTCGATACTTGTTAACGAGTGTTTCCTTTGGCTCGTGTAACGAAGAAAAACGAGAAGCAAAAATAAAGGACGCGGAAGAAATGCGCGCGAACGATTGTGAGATTTCAAGCGAGAAAATTCATTGTATCTCATTTAGCCGATTTAATGTTTACGAATCGAATGTGTGTGTGTGCGCGCGTGCGTGTGTGTGTGCGTGCGTGTGTGTGTGCGTGCGTGCGTGTGTGCGTGCGTGTGCGTGTGTGTGTGTGTGCGTGCATGCGCGTGCGTGCGTGCGTGTGTGCGTGCGTGCGTGCGTGCATATAGATTATATACACAGTTTCCGCTAACATTAATATTCCTGCGTGGGAAAAAGAAAAATGTTATGTTTCTTTTCAAACATGTTTGTTTTAACAATTTGTTTTAGTAATATTGTTATAATCATAAGAAAAATGGACTGAATTTTTTCTTCACATTTGAACATATTACAAAATCATCATCGCGCTTTCGATTTTATTTGAGCTGTGAGATATAAGGGCCTGTATTAAATCATGTTCTCTAGAAAATTTATTTGTAATCCGAACACATCTATGGATTTCAACGGTTCAAATATCGTCATAGTGGGAAGAGAATTTTTCCATTCGTTTCCGTTTTTTTCCTTCTTCTGTATCTCGGCATTTGAATTTCCATGGACGGGGGCGAGTTCGTGGAACCGAGGTGGAAACGGATGATCTCTACAAGTTAATTTGTAACTTGAGTATTCCGTCCAGGAGATCGGGGTGGTTTCTAGAGGTGGTGGCTAAGGGAAACAGCGCGGCGGGGCGATAGCGGGGGCAGCGGTGGAGGCGAACTCAGGCAGGGTACACGGTACCTTGGGGTTGTTTGTTGCGCTAATGCCTAATTAGTGGAGTGGTATCGCGTCGCGACGAAAGCTGTAGCCGTCGCCATCGTCGTCGCCATTGCTATCGCCGACTCTCTGTCCTTCTACTCATCTATCGTGAAAATATCTCGCACGGTGGTAACTAGTGAAGGAAATCACGCTTCATTTTTGCGCATATTGCTCATGTATTTTTACATTCACTGTTATTACATGTTTTATTCCATATATGCGTGTACTTAATTTTATTGTCAATTATTAGATGTGAGAAAAAGTTCGTGGCGTTTTTCTGTTAGATGGCATTAAAAAAACGCCACGAACTTTTTCCCATACCTAATATTATTATGTAATTTACATCAATTGTAATAATCGACAAGAAAGATATCTACATTATTGATATATTCTTCATTGTTTTTCAAATTAAGAGTTATGACACCTTTATAACAATTTAAAAAGCAATTATATATTAATTATAGCATATATGAGTTTTGCTGATATCTGTTTTAAAAGATGATCTTTTTTGGTAGGGGGGGGGGGGGGAACAGCATATCGATTTCGTGCGCAATAGGAGTCCTTGGAGAAAGAACTTCCAAAGGTAATGCACCATCCGTGTCACTCCATCGGCCACCCGTCGATCGACTCTTTTCATTTCAATCTGGATACAAGCTCGCGATCGACGCTTATATCTGCGAATATAATAATATATCGTATCATGTCTAAGGCCGCGCACACTAGATTGTCGGTAACAACAAACAATGATTGCTCGGTTAATAACCAGCAATCGTAACCGGCAACCTGTAGTGTGATTACGATCTAAGGGACTGTTAGGTATTCTTTTAACATTGTTGAAACTTAATCGATATCATTTCATTGTAAAAGCACTGACGACATAAGGATGATGACTGATAGAATACCAAATTTTTGTATATTTTTATTTTCCTCTTGGTGTTTCTATTTTGGAAAATATTTTTAATGAATTTCTTAATTAAAACTAATCTGAACATTAAAATATTCTTGATAGTTGAAAAATAGCGCGAGCTCGTTGAACACATGAGACCATTCGTGGCTTACACGAGCTGCTGCCTGCCAATAGCCAACGATCTCTTAAACTCTAATTCAGCTATAGTGACCGACCGCCGCAAAGTGGCCACTACGGTATCTAAAAGACTCATTTTATCGTTCCGCCGCCACTGTAGAAGGAAAATAAGCAATTCCCTCTTTATTCAGTCGCGACGTAGTCGATGCGAGCGAAACGCGAGATCAATTCACAGTCAAGCTTCGACATTAATACTCATTTCTCCGCAGATGGAAAGCGACTATTGTACATTTTTCATCAGTAATTCGAATGATCTTTCCGACTTAAAGCTGTGCAAAATTATGCAAAACAGCTCGGTATTACAACAATATTATACATGTAATTGGCGATGTAATTAGCGACAAAACCGTACATTCTTGTTAATTGAAAAGTAGAAATGTTTAAAGAGATTAAATAATATATCGAGTTTAGTGCATTCTTTAAATGTGCTGAGTTTATATGATGTTTGTATCATCTTTAAACATGCTGAGTTTATATGATGTTTGTATCATCTACGCTAATTTATTCTGCATTTTTTATTATTGTACACGATAAGTACATGAAGAGATTGGTGCGACAAATTCTATAATCTCATCTATCAACTAATTTTATATTTTATACATTAACTGAAAGGAAATGAAACTCATAAAGGGAACTGTATTCGTTATTCCCCTCAGGGGCAGTCAGGTAAAGGTATTCTAATCTAACTCCGTAGTTAATAGTTTAATCGTAGAGAATTTCTCAAAAGGAGAACTGACAAAGCGAGCACGGTACAAATGTAGATTTCGCCAAGTATTCACGTGGCAGAGATAGAGCTCACGGGTTACGAGTTGTTACAAGCCACGTGTCCACGTGGCGTCGGGAAACACGAAAATCGGTATCGCTAGGACGGACGTATTTCCGTCAAGTTTCTCGCCAATATAAGATGAAATATTAACGACATTCAGCTCAGTTATCAGGATCGGCACGACCTTCCGATGACCTTTCGAAATTTGCTTTACTGGCCTCACGAGTTCATATTCATGTAATCAACGCACTCCGCGGGGACGCAAACGGTTCGTCAACGATCGCAAATAATCTCGACAAGTTTTGGATGTAACTGGTCGTCTCCGATGACCATACGTCGAGACATTACGTGGGATTTCTAACACCTAATTTGATAATGATAATGCAGATATTATTATCTTATTACAAAAGATGCATTTACACAAAACACATGAATATGTCAATTATGAACAGAAAAAGTAAAAATTGTTCTAATATTGAAGCTTAATCCTTAATATTTTTATGTTTTCTATGTTTTTACGATAATTTTCTGATTCTTTACTGCACACGATGGGTATGTCCTGGATTAATTTTCATCATTTTTACAAATATATCAAAATTATTAATTCTTACGTACACTTTAACATTTTTAGAAAGTATTTGCATCGTTATATATTTAAAAAAATTGTATATAAACATTATTAATCAAAATTACTTGATACTTCTATTATTATATTTCAAAGAAAAGAATTGATGGACGAATGACTCAATCGTATATACTGAGGATTAATATTATCTATATGTATGTTAAGAAATTGAGTGAAAGATAGGACAATAAGAGGCGTAATTGTTGCGCGAAACAAACAATATAATACAAAACTTTTTATTAGATAACGCGCGTATGTTTCAGTTCATTTTTGAGTCATCTTCATCACAAATTTAATATATTATAATTACAATACATACAGACTAATTTGTTCTACTGAGCCACCTCGATGAATTAAAGGAACTTTAATATTAAAAAATGATTCTGATAACAATCCAAATTATGAATCCAAAATTCATATCAAATTTTTTGTATTATATTCATATTGTTTATTTCACGCAACAATTACCCCGTCCGATTCCTATTACCCTATCTCACTCAATTTCTTTTCGATTATTAAAGAGTCTTTATAAATCAACTTATGTTAAGAAATCGAATTTTCTACCAATATTTGTATTAGTCGCAGAGTATAATAAATTCGCGCTCTTTTAACAATTGCTGATTGAATTCCTAGCCGAGAATGCTTCCTACGCGAGAATTGCGAAAATACATACTCCCAGTCGACGAAATCCGCTGAGCGTGATAAAATGATCCCCTTCCGAGTGCGCCGGCCGAGTAAGGCGTCGTTGAGGATCATTAATCATGCGATTCCACCTGCGGACGAAAAAGAAGAGCGAGAATGGCATTGAGAGGAGGATCTCCAAAGCCCACGCGCGCGTTATTGTACGCCTGGCAGGTTTATCCGTCCTTTAATGCAGCCCATCGCGTCCGCCACGTTATGCTGCTTATATATATATATATACACACACACACACACAC